>NC_082657.1:22915656-23215656 GCF_028023285.1 Balaenoptera ricei | reverse complement strand
AGGTGAGGTGGGGTGATTCATAAAACAAGGGTTTCAAATTAGCTCAGGTACCGTTCCATAAAACCAATATGTAATAGACAAGACCTACTCCTTGCTCAGAGAACTGGACTCAACACGCCCTATTCACCGCACAAGAATATATCTGACTAGTAATAATCTTAAAACCTATGTATTGATATCTCTCTCTTAGTGTGTCAAGTGGGTGTAAAGCGGCATAAACACAGCAGTGAAAAGCAGCTAAACCCCAATATAAAAATAAATTACTTCGAAAAACCCATGAAACAAAGACAGTGAAAGAGAGAGAAATTCTTACACAATGCGTTCAGGGGCTGTGATGCAACATGGATTGACCATATCTAGACCCACAGCTGGATGAGACATAAGGGTGGACACTCTTGGGGCTGAGAGGTTTGGTGAGGTTGGGTGAGCAAATGCAGACCCTTTAAAGTAATACTGCGTGGTACCCATCGCATGGGTCCCAAATCTCCAGGTTCAAGGGCATCTTCCTACATCGAAAACATGCATGAGAAAACAAAAAGATGGTACACCATGTGATGGGGAAATGTTTCTAAAACGCACTTCATTTCTCTTCTCCTTGTGCACGGGGTCGCCATTCCAGCCACTTTCCTAGCAATCTCCCTACTTGGAGCATCAGCACCTTTAACCTCCTGTTCCGTACAGGTTGCAATTTGTCCTGAGGATGAACGGGAAGACGGGGAACCAGTGAGAGACTAGCTCTTGTTGTTGGGACAGGCACAGGTCACTCTATTTTCCCATCAGGAAGAAGAATTAACCACAGGCTCATCCTCCCCCCCGGAACCAGAACAGGGCCTGAAGCCATCCAGTGCTTTTGCGGCCAGCTCCCAAAAAAGCGAGTTGTAAAATGGAGCTTCAGGGCACTGCAATTCACAAACCTGCAGAGTTATAAATGATAACTCTCGTCCACAAATATATTGAGGGAAGGCAAAGAAGAGGATTTGAAATCAAGGCAGAATTGCAGGAAACAGATTTCAGGAGGTAGATTCGAATCGCCTTTAAAGCACATGAAAAGCGGCAGAACGTTGACAATGATGCCCTTGGCCAAAAAGGGCGTATGCGTTTTTTCCTGAATATATTCAGGAAAAAACGCATACGCCCTTTTTGGCCAACCAAGCAACCTGGAAAGGCAAATCAGCGCTACAAAGAAGACTCGCTACCCATCGGTCAAAAGGGCCATGCTGAAAAAAGTCTCAAAACCAGAAATGCAGGACAGGCCATGGAGAAATGGGAGCCTTGCTACACTGATGGGCGGGATGTAAATTGCCAACAGCCACTCTGGAGAAGTGTACGGTGTGTCCTGAAACATCTAAAAAACACAGCTTAGAGAGCATAGGGCACTTCCACTCATGGGGGTATAAATTGGGAAAATGAAAAATCAGCAAGACACAAGCACCCCAAAGTTTAGGGCTGCTCTGTTGACAAGGACCTCCACTTCATTCCACCTTCAATATCCCAGGAAAGAGAAAAATGGATAAAGAAGTTGTGGTCCTTATGTACAATGGAATATCACTCAGCCATGAAATCAATGTCATAAGGCTAGTAGCAGCATGATGAGTGGATTTAGGTACGACGATTCTAAGTGAAATAAGTCACACAGTAAAGGACACTTCTCATAAGGTATCACTTATAGAGGGAATGTAAAAACCGTTACACTTGAACTGAATTACAAAACAGAACAGAGTCACACATGCAGAAAACACACTATGGCTGCTTAACGGGAAAGGTGAGGTGGGGTGATTCATAAAACAAGGGTTTCAAATTAGCTCAGGTACCGTTCCATAAAACCAATATGTAATAGACAAGACCTACTCCTTGCTCAGAGAACTGGACTCAACACGCCCTATTCACCGCACAAGAATATATCTAACTAGTAATAATCTTAAAACCTATGTATTGATATCTCTCTCTTAGTGTGTCAAGTGGGTGTAAAGCGGCATAAACACAGCAGTGAAAAGCAGCTTAACCCCAATATAAAAATAAATTACTTCGAAAAACCCATGAAACAAAGACAGTGAAAGAGAGAGAAATTCTTACACAATGCGTTCAGGGGCTGTGATGCAACATGGATTGACCATATCTAGACCCACAGCTGGATGAGACATAAGGGTGGACACTCTTGGGGCTGAGAGGTTTGGTGAGGTTGGGTGAGCAAATGCAGACCCTTTAAAGTAATACTGCGTGGTACCCATCGCATGGGTCCCAAATCTCCAGGTTCAAGGGCATCTTCCTACATCGAAAACATGCATGAGAAAACAAAAAGATGGTACACCATGTGATGGGGAAATGTTTCTAAAACGCACTTCATTTCTCTTCTCCTTGTGCACGGGGTCGCCATTCCAGCCGCTTTCCTAGCAATCTCCCTACTTGGAGCATCAGCACCTTTAACCTCCTGTTCCGTACAGGTTGCAATTTGTCCTGAGGATGAACGGGAAGACGGGGAACCAGTGAGAGACTAGCTCTTGTTGTTGGGACAGGCACAGGTCACTCTATTTTCCCATCAGGAAGAAGAATTAACCACAGGCTCATCCTCACCCCGGAACCAGAACAGGGCCTGAAGCCATCCAGTGCTTTTGCGGCCAGCTCCCAAAAAAGCGAGTTGTAAAATGGAGCTTCAGGGCACTGCAATTCACAAACCTGCAGAGTTATAAATGATAACTCTCGTCCACAAATATATTGAGGGAAGGCAAAGAAGAGGATTTGAAATCAAGGCAGAATTGCAGGAAACAGATTTCAGGAGGTAGATTCGAATCGCCTTTAAAGCACATGAAAAGCGGCAAAACGTTGACAATGATGCCCTTGGCCAAAAAGGGCGTATGCGTTTTTTCCTGAATATATTCAGGAAAAAACGCATACGCCCTTTTTGGCCAACCAAGCAACCTGGAAAGGCAAATCAGCGCTACAAAGAAGACTCGCTACCCATCGGTCAAAAGGGCCATGCTGAAAAAAGTCTCAAAACCAGAAATGCAGGACAGGCCATGGAGAAATGGGAGCCTTGCTACACTGATGGGCGGGATGTAAATTGCCAACAGCCACTCTGGAGAAGTGTACGGTGTGTCCTGAAACATCTAAAAAACACAGCTTAGAGAGCATAGGGCACTTCCACTCATGGGGGTATAAATTGGGAAAATGAAAAATCAGCAAGACACAAGCACCCCAAAGTTTAGGGCTGCTCTGTTGACAAGGACCTCCACTTCATTCCACCTTCAATATCCCAGGAAAGAGAAAAATGGATAAAGAAGTTGTGGTCCTTATGTACAATGGAATATCACTCAGCCATGAAATCAATGTCATAAGGCTAGTAGCAGCATGATGAGTGGATTTAGGTACGACGATTCTAAGTGAAATAAGTCACACAGTAAAGGACACTTCTCATAAGGTATCACTTATAGAGGGAATGTAAAAACCGTTACACTTGAACTGAATTACAAAACAGAACAGAGTCACACATGCAGAAAACACACTATGGCTGCTTAACGGGAAAGGTGAGGTGGGGTGATTCATAAAACAAGGGTTTCAAATTAGCTCAGGTACCGTTCCATAAAACCAATATGTAATAGACAAGACCTACTCCTTGCTCAGAGAACTGGACTCAACACGCCCTATTCACCGCACAAGAATATATCTGACTAGTAATAATCTTAAAACCTATGTATTGATATCTCTCTCTTAGTGTGTCAAGTGGGTGTAAAGCGGCATAAACACAGCAGTGAAAAGCAGCTAAACCCCAATATAAAAATAAATTACTTCGAAAAACCCATGAAACAAAGACAGTGAAAGAGAGAGAAATTCTTACACAATGCGTTCAGGGGCTGTGATGCAACATGGATTGACCATATCTAGACCCACAGCTGGATGAGACATAAGGGTGGACACTCTTGGGGCTGAGAGGTTTGGTGAGGTTGGGTGAGCAAATGCAGACCCTTTAAAGTAATACTGCGTGGTACCCATCGCATGGGTCCCAAATCTCCAGGTTCAAGGGCATCTTCCTACATCGAAAACATGCATGAGAAAACAAAAAGATGGTACACCATGTGATGGGGAAATGTTTCTAAAACGCACTTCATTTCTCTTCTCCTTGTGCACAGGGTCGCCATTCCAGCCGCTTTCCTAGCAATCTCCCTACTTGGAGCATCAGCACCTTTAACCTCCTGTTCCGTACAGGTTGCAATTTGTCCTGAGGATGAACGGGAAGACGGGGAACCACTGAGAGACTAGCTCTTGTTGTTGGGACAGGCACAGGTCACTCTATTTTCCCATCAGGAAGAAGAATTAACCACAGGCTCATCCTCCCCCCCGGAACCAGAACAGGGCCTGAAGCCATCCAGTGCTTTTGCGGCCAGCTCCCAAAAAAGCGAGTTGTAAAATGGAGCTTCAGGGCACTGCAATTCACAAACCTGCAGAGTTATAAATGATAACTCTCGTCCACAAATATATTGAGGGAAGGCAAAGAAGAGGATTTGAAATCAAGGCAGAATTGCAGGAAACAGATTTCAGGAGGTAGATTCGAATCGCCTTTAAAGCACATGAAAAGCGGCAAAACGTTGACAATGATGCCCTTGGCCAAAAAGGGCGTATGCGTTTTTTCCTGAATATATTCAGGAAAAAACGCATACGCCCTTTTTGGCCAACCAAGCAACCTGGAAAGGCAAATCAGCGCTACAAAGAAGACTCGCTACCCATCGGTCAAAAGGGCCATGCTGAAAAAAGTCTCAAAACCAGAAATGCAGGACAGGCCATGGAGAAATGGGAGCCTTGCTACACTGATGGGCGGGATGTAAATTGCCAACAGCCACTCTGGAGAAGTGTACGGTGTGTCCTGAAACATCTAAAAAACACAGCTTAGAGAGCATAGGGCACTTCCACTCATGGGGGTATAAATTGGGAAAATGAAAAATCAGCAAGACACAAGCACCCCAAAGTTTAGGGCTGCTCTGTTGACAAGGACCTCCACTTCATTCCACCTTCAATATCCCAGGAAAGAGAAAAATGGATAAAGAAGTTGTGGTCCTTATGTACAATGGAATATCACTCAGCCATGAAATCAATGTCATAAGGCTAGTAGCAGCATGATGAGTGGATTTAGGTACGACGATTCTAAGTGAAATAAGTCACACAGAAAAGGACACTTCTCATAAGGTATCACTTATAGAGGGAATGTCAAAACCGTTACACTTGAACTGAATTACAAAACAGAACAGAGTCACACATGCAGAAAACACACTATGGCTGCTTAACGGGAAAGGTGAAGTGGAGTGATACATAAAACAAGGGTTTCAAATTAGCTCAGATACCGTTCCATAAACCCAATATGTAATAGACAAGACCTACTCCTTGCTCAGAGAACTGGACTCAACACGCCCTATTCACCGCACAAGAATATATCTGACTAGTAATAATCTTAAAACCTATGTATTGATATCTCTCTGTTAGTGTGTCAAGTGGGTGTAAAGCGGCATAAACACAGCAGTGAAAAGCAGCTAAACCCCATTATAAAAATAAATTACTTTTACAAAGCCATGAAACAAAGACAGTGAAAGAGAGAGAAATTCTTACACAATGCGTTCAGGGGCTGTGATGCAACCTGGATTGACCATATCTAGACCCACAGCTGGATGAGACATAAGGGTGGACACTCTTGGGGCTGAGAGGTTTGGTGAGGTTGGGTGAGCAAACGCAGACCCTTTAAAGTAATACTGCGTGGTACCCATCGCATGGGTCCCAAATCTCCAGGTTTAAGGGCATCTTCCTACATCGAAAACATGCATGAGAAAACAAAACGATGGTACACCATGTGATGGGGAAAGGTTTCTAAAACGCAACTCATTTCTCTTCTCTTTGTGCTCGGGTTCGCCATTCCAGACGCTTTACTAACAATCTCCCTACTTGGAGCATCAGCACCTTTAACCTCCTGTTCCGTACAGATTGCAATTTGTCCTGAGGATGAACGGGTAGACGGGGAACCAGTGAGAGACTAGCTCTTGGTGTTGGGACAGGCACAGGTCACTCTATTTTCCCATCAGGAAGAAGAATTAACCACAGGCTCATCCTCCCCCCCGGAACCAGAACAGGGCCTGAAGCCATCCTGCGCTTTTGCGGCCAGCTCCCAAAAAAGCGAGTTGTAAAATGGAGCTTCAGGGCACTGCAATTCACAAACCTGCAGAGTTATAAATGATAACTCTCGTCCACAAATATATTGAGGGAAGGCAAAGAAGAGGATTTGAAATCAAGGCAGAATTGCAGGAAACAGATTTCAGGAGGTAGATTCGAATCGCCTTTAAAGCACATGAAAAGCGGCAGAACGTTGACAATGATGCCCTTGGCCAAAAAGGGCGTATGCGTTTTTTCCTGAATATATTCAGGAAAAAACGCATACGCCCTTTTTGGCCAACCAAGCAACCTGGAAAGGCAAATCAGCGCTACAAAGAAGACTCGCTACCCATCGGTCAAAAGGGCCATGCTGAAAAAAGTCTCAAAACCAGAAATGCAGGACAGGCCATGGAGAAATGGGAGCCTTGCTACACTGATGGGCGGGATGTAAATTGCCAACAGCCACTCTGGAGAAGTGTACGGTGTGTCCTGAAACATCTAAAAAACACAGCTTAGAGAGCATAGGGCACTTCCACTCATGGGGGTATAAATTGGGAAAATGAAAAATCAGCAAGACACAAGCACCCCAAAGTTTAGGGCTGCTCTGTTGACAAGGACCTCCACTTCATTCCACCTTCAATATCCCAGGAAAGAGAAAAATGGATAAAGAAGTTGTGGTCCTTATGTACAATGGAATATCACTCAGCCATGAAATCAATGTCATAAGGCTAGTAGCAGCATGATGAGTGGATTTAGGTACGACGATTCTAAGTGAAATAAGTCACACAGTAAAGGACACTTCTCATAAGGTATCACTTATAGAGGGAATGTCAAAACCGTTACACTTGAACTGAATTACAAAACAGAACAGAGTCACACATGCAGAAAACACACTATGGCTGCTTAACGGGAAAGGTGAGGTGGGGTGATTCATAAAACAAGGGTTTCAAATTAGCTCAGGTACCGTTCCATAAAACCAATATGTAATAGACAAGACCTACTCCTTGCTCAGAGAACTGGACTCAACACGCCCTATTCACCGCACAAGAATATATCTGACTAGTAATAATCTTAAAACCTATGTATTGATATCTCTCTCTTAGTGTGTCAAGTGGGTGTAAAGCGGCATAAACACAGCAGTGAAAAGCAGCTAAACCCCAATATAAAAATAAATTACTTCGAAAAACCCATGAAACAAAGACAGTGAAAGAGAGAGAAATTCTTACACAATGCGTTCAGGGGCTGTGATGCAACATGGATTGACCATATCTAGACCCACAGCTGGATGAGACATAAGGGTGGACACTCTTGGGGCTGAGAGGTTTGGTGAGGTTGGGTGAGCAAATGCAGACCCTTTAAAGTAATACTGCGTGGTACCCATCGCATGGGTCCCAAATCTCCAGGTTCAAGGGCATCTTCCTACATCGAAAACATGCATGAGAAAACAAAAAGATGGTACACCATGTGATGGGGAAATGTTTCTAAAACGCACTTCATTTCTCTTCTCCTTGTGCACGGGGTCGCCATTCCAGCCGCTTTCCTAGCAATCTCCCTACTTGGAGCATCAGCACCTTTAACCTCCTGTTCCGTACAGGTTGCAATTTGTCCTGAGGATGAACGGGAAGACGGGGAACCAGTGAGAGACTAGCTCTTGTTGTTGGGACAGGCACAGGTCACTCTATTTTCCCATCAGGAAGAAGAATTAACCACAGGCTCATCCTCCCCCCCGGAACCAGAACAGGGCCTGAAGCCATCCAGTGCTTTTGCGGCCAGCTCCCAAAAAAGCGAGTTGTAAAATGGAGCTTCAGGGCACTGCAATTCACAAACCTGCAGAGTTATAAATGATAACTCTCGTCCACAAATATATTGAGGGAAGGCAAAGAAGAGGATTTGAAATCAAGGCAGAATTGCAGGAAACAGATTTCAGGAGGTAGATTCGAATCGCCTTTAAAGCACATGAAAAGCGGCAAAACGTTGACAATGATGCCCTTGGCCAAAAAGGGCGTATGCGTTTTTTCCTGAATATATTCAGGAAAAAACGCATACGCCCTTTTTGGCCAACCAAGCAACCTGGAAAGGCAAATCAGCGCTACAAAGAAGACTCGCTACCCATCGGTCAAAAGGGCCATGCTGAAAAAAGTCTCAAAACCAGAAATGCAGGACAGGCCATGGAGAAATGGGAGCCTTGCTACACTGATGGGCGGGATGTAAATTGCCAACAGCCACTCTGGAGAAGTGTACGGTGTGTCCTGAAACATCTAAAAAACACAGCTTAGAGAGCATAGGGCACTTCCACTCATGGGGGTATAAATTGGGAAAATGAAAAATCAGCAAGACACAAGCACCCCAAAGTTTAGGGCTGCTCTGTTGACAAGGACCTCCACTTCATTCCACCTTCAATATCCCAGGAAAGAGAAAAATGGATAAAGAAGTTGTGGTCCTTATGTACAATGGAATATCACTCAGCCATGAAATCAATGTCATAAGGCTAGTAGCAGCATGATGAGTGGATTTAGGTACGACGATTCTAAGTGAAATAAGTCACACAGTAAAGGACACTTCTCATAAGGTATCACTTATAGAGGGAATGTAAAAACCGTTACACTTGAACTGAATTACAAAACAGAACAGAGTCACACATGCAGAAAACACACTATGGCTGCTTAACGGGAAAGGTGAGGTGGGGTGATTCATAAAACAAGGGTTTCAAATTAGCTCAGATACCGTTCCATAAAACCAATATGTAATAGACAAGACCTACTCCTTGCTCAGAGAACTGGACTCAACACGCCCTATTCACCGCACAAGAATATATCTGACTAGTAATAATCTTAAAACCTATGTATTGATATCTCTCTCTTAGTGTGTCAAGTGGGTGTAAAGCGGCATAAACACAGCAGTGAAAAGCAGCTAAACCCCAATATAAAAATAAATTACTTCGAAAAACCCATGAAACAAAGACAGTGAAAGAGAGAGAAATTCTTACACAATGCGTTCAGGGGCTGTGATGCAACATGGATTGACCATATCTAGACCCACAGCTGGATGAGACATAAGGGTGGACACTCTTGGGGCTGAGAGGTTTGGTGAGGTTGGGTGAGCAAATGCAGACCCTTTAAAGTAATACTGCGTGGTACCCATCGCATGGGTCCCAAATCTCCAGGTTCAAGGGCATCTTCCTACATCGAAAACATGCATGAGAAAACAAAAAGATGGTACACCATGTGATGGGGAAATGTTTCTAAAACGCACTTCATTTCTCTTCTCCTTGTGCACGGGGTCGCCATTCCAGCCGCTTTCCTAGCAATCTCCCTACTTGGAGCATCAGCACCTTTAACCTCCTGTTCCGTACAGGTTGCAATTTGTCCTGAGGATGAACGGGAAGACGGGGAACCAGTGAGAGACTAGCTCTTGTTGTTGGGACAGGCACAGGTCACTCTATTTTCCCATCAGGAAGAAGAATTAACCACAGGCTCATCCTCCCCCCCGGAACCAGAACAGGGCCTGAAGCCATCCAGTGCTTTTGCGGCCAGCTCCCAAAAAAGCGAGTTGTAAAATGGAGCTTCAGGGCACTGCAATTCACAAACCTGCAGAGTTATAAATGATAACTCTCGTCCACAAATATATTGAGGGAAGGCAAAGAAGAGGATTTGAAATCAAGGCAGAATTGCAGGAAACAGATTTCAGGAGGTAGATTCGAATTGCCTTTAAAGCACATGAAAAGCGGCAAAACGTTGACAATGATGCCCTTGGCCAAAAAGGGCGTATGCGTTTTTTCCTGAATATATTCAGGAAAAAACGCATACGCCCTTTTTGGCCAACCAAGCAACCTGGAAAGGCAAATCAGCGCTACAAAGAAGACTCGCTACCCATCGGTCAAAAGGGCCATGCTGAAAAAAGTCTCAAAACCAGAAATGCAGGACAGGCCATGGAGAAATGGGAGCCTTGCTACACTGATGGGCGGGATGTAAATTGCCAACAGCCACTCTGGAGAAGTGTACGGTGTGTCCTGAAACATCTAAAAAACACAGCTTAGAGAGCATAGGGCACTTCCACTCATGGGGGTATAAATTGGGAAAATGAAAAATCAGCAAGACACAAGCACCCCAAAGTTTAGGGCTGCTCTGTTGACAAGGACCTCCACTTCATTCCACCTTCAATATCCCAGGAAAGAGAAAAATGGATAAAGAAGTTGTGGTCCTTATGTACAATGGAATATCACTCAGCCATGAAATCAATGTCATAAGGCTAGTAGCAGCATGATGAGTGGATTTAGGTACGACGATTCTAAGTGAAATAAGTCACACAGAAAAGGACACTTCTCATAAGGTATCACTTATACAGGGAATGTCAAAACCGTTACACTTGAACTGAATTACAAAACAGAACAGAGTCACACATGCAGAAAACACACTATGGCTGCTTAACGGGAAAGGTGAGGTGGGGTGATACATAAAACAAGGGTTTCAAATTAGCTCAGATACCGTTCCATAAACCCAATATGTAATAGACAAGACCTACTCCTTGCTCAGAGAACTGGACTCAACACGCCCTATTCACCGCACAAGAATATATCTGACTAGTAATAATCTTAAAACCTATGTATTGATATCTCTCTCTTAGTGTGTCAAGTGGGTGTAAAGCGGCATAAACACAGCAGTGAAAAGCAGCTAAACCCCATTATAAAAATAAATTACTTCGAAAAACCCATGAAACAAAGACAGTGAAAGAGAGAGAAATTCTTACACAATGCGTTCAGGGGCTGTGATGCAACCTGGATTGACCATATCTAGACCCACAGCTGGATGAGACATAAGGGTGGACACTCTTGGGGCTGAGAGGTTTGGTGAGGTTGGGTGAGCAAATGCAGGCCCTTTAAAGTAATACTGCGTGGTACCCATCGCATGGGTCCCAAATATCCAGGTTCAAGGGCATATTCCTACATCGAAATCATGCATGAGAAAACAAAAAGATGGTACACCATGTGATGGGGAAAGGTTTCTAAAACGCACCTCATTTCTCTTCTCCTTGTGCCCGGGGTCGCCATTCCAGCCGCTTTCCTAGCAATCTCCCTACTTGGAGCATCAGCACCTTTAACCTCCTGTTCCGTACAGGTTGCAATTTGTCCTGAGGATGAACGGGAAGACGGGGAACCAGTGAGAGACTAGCTCTTGTTGTTGGGACAGGCACAGGTCACTCTATTTTCCCATCAGGAAGAAGAATTAACCACAGGCTCATCCTCCCCCCCGGAACCAGAACAGGGCCTGAAGCCATCCAGTGCTTTTGCGGCCAGCTCCCAAAAAAGCGAGTTGTAAAATGGAGCTTCAGGGCACTGCAATTCACAAACCTGCAGAGTTATAAATGATAACTCTCGTCCACAAATATATTGAGGGAAGGCAAAGAAGAGGATTTGAAATCAAGGCAGAATTGCAGGAAACAGATTTCAGGAGGTAGATTCGAATCGCCTTTAAAGCACATGAAAAGCGGCAAAACGTTGACAATGATGCCCTTGGCCAAAAAGGGCGTATGCGTTTTTTCCTGAATATATTCAGGAAAAAACGCATACGCCCTTTTTGGCCAACCAAGCAACCTGGAAAGGCAAATCAGCGCTACAAAGAAGACTCGCTACCCATCGGTCAAAAGGGCCATGCTGAAAAAAGTCTCAAAACCAGAAATGCAGGACAGGCCATGGAGAAATGGGAGCCTTGCTACACTGATGGGCGGGATGTAAATTGCCAACAGCCACTCTGGAGAAGTGTACGGTGTGTCCTGAAACATCTAAAAAACACAGCTTAGAGAGCATAGGGCACTTCCACTCATGGGGGTATAAATTGGGAAAATGAAAAATCAGCAAGACACAAGCACCCCAAAGTTTAGGGCTGCTCTGTTGACAAGGACCTCCACTTCATTCCACATTTAATATCCCAGGAAAGAGAAAAATGGATAAAGAAGTTGTGGTCCTTATGTACAATGGAATATCACTCAGCCATGAAATCAATGTCATAAGGCTAGTAGCAGCATGATGAGTGGATTTAGGTACGACGATTCTAAGTGAAATAAGTCACACAGAAAAGGACACTTCTCATAAGGTATCACTTATAGAGGGAATGTAAAAACCGTTACACTTGAACTGAATTACAAAACAGAACAGAGTCACACATGCAGAAAACACACTATGGCTGCTTAACGGGAAAGGTGAAGTGGAGTGATACATAAAACAAGGGTTTCAAATTAGCTCAGATACCGTTCCATAAACCCAATATGTAATAGACAAGACCTACTCCTTGCTCAGAGAACTGGACTCAACACGCCCTATTCACCGCACAAGAATATATCTGACTAGTAATAATCTTAAAACCTATGTATTGATATCTCTCTGTTAGTGTGTCAAGTGGGTGTAAAGCGGCATAAACACAGCAGTGAAAAGCAGCTAAACCCCATTATAAAAATAAATTACTTTTACAAACCCATGAAACAAAGACAGTGAAAGAGAGAGAAATTCTTACACAATGCGTTCAGGGGCTGTGATGCAACCTGGATTGACCATATCTAGACCCACAGCTGGATGAGACATAAGGGTGGACACTCTTGGGGCTGAGAGGTTTGGTGAGGTTGGGTGAGCAAACGCAGACCCTTTAAAGTAATACTGCGTGGTACCCATCGCATGGGTCCCAAATCTCCAGGTTTAAGGGCATCTTCCTACATCGAAAACATGCATGAGAAAACAAAACGATGGTACACCATGTGATGGGGAAAGGTTTCTAAAACGCAACTCATTTCTCTTCTCTTTGTGCTCGGGTTCGCCATTCCAGCCGCTTTACTAACAATCTCCCTACTTGGAGCATCAGCACCTTTAACCTCCTGTTCCGTACAGGTTGCAATTTGTCCTGAGGATGAACGGGTAGACGGGGAACCAGTGAGAGACTAGCTCTTGGTGTTGGGACAGGCACAGGTCACTCTATTTGCCCATCAGGAAGAAGAATTAACCACAGGCTCATCCTCCCCCCCGCAACCAGAACAGGGCCTGAAGCCATCCTGCGCTTTTGCGGCCAGCTCCCAAAAAAGCGAGTTGTAAAATGGAGCTTCAGGGCACTGCAATTCACAAACCTGCAGAGTTATAAATGATAACTCTCGTCCACAAATATATTGAGGGAAGGCAAAGAAGAGGATTTGAAATCAAGGCAGAATTGCAGGAAACAGATTTCAGGAGGTAGATTCGAATCGCCTTTAAAGCACATGAAAAGCGGCAGAACGTTGACAATGATGCCCTTGGCCAAAAAGGGCGTATGCGTTTTTTCCTGAATATATTCAGGAAAAAACGCATACGCCCTTTTTGGCCAACCAAGCAACCTGGAAAGGCAAATCAGCGCTACAAAGAAGACTCGCTACCCATCGGTCAAAAGGGCCATGCTGAAAAAAGTCTCAAAACCAGAAATGCAGGACAGGCCATGGAGAAATGGGAGCCTTGCTACACTGATGGGCGGGATGTAAATTGCCAACAGCCACTCTGGAGAAGTGTACGGTGTGTCCTGAAACATCTAAAAAACACAGCTTAGAGAGCATAGGGCACTTCCACTCATGGGGGTATAAATTGGGAAAATGAAAAATCAGCAAGACACAAGCACCCCAAAGTTTAGGGCTGCTCTGTTGACAAGGACCTCCACTTCATTCCACCTTCAATATCCCAGGAAAGAGAAAAATGGATAAAGAAGTTGTGGTCCTTATGTACAATGGAATATCACTCAGCCATGAAATCAATGTCATAAGGCTAGTAGCAGCATGATGAGTGGATTTAGGTACGACGATTCTAAGTGAAATAAGTCACACAGTAAAGGACACTTCTCATAAGGTATCACTTATAGAGGGAATGT
Source organism: Balaenoptera ricei (assembly GCF_028023285.1). Lineage (NCBI taxonomy): Eukaryota > Metazoa > Chordata > Mammalia > Artiodactyla > Balaenopteridae > Balaenoptera > Balaenoptera ricei. The sequence goes on along the minus strand of NC_082657.1, from coordinate 23,201,659 downwards.
AAAAACCGTTACACTTGAACTGAATTACAAAACAGAACAGAGTCACACATGCAGAAAACACACTATGGCTGCTTAACGGGAAAGGTGAGGTGGGGTGATTCATAAAACAAGGGTTTCAAATTAGCTCAGATACCGTTCCATAAAACCAATATGTAATAGACAAGACCTACTCCTTGCTCAGAGAACTGGACTCAACACGCCCTATTCACCGCACAAGAATATATCTGACTAGTAATAATCTTAAAACCTATGTATTGATATCTCTCTCTTAGTGTGTCAAGTGGGTGTAAAGCGGCATAAACACAGCAGTGAAAAGCAGCTAAACCCCAATATAAAAATAAATTACTTCGAAAAACCCATGAAACAAAGACAGTGAAAGAGAGAGAAATTCTTACACAATGCGTTCAGGGGCTGTGATGCAACATGGATTGACCATATCTAGACCCACAGCTGGATGAGACATAAGGGTGGACACTCTTGGGGCTGAGAGGTTTGGTGAGGTTGGGTGAGCAAATGCAGACCCTTTAAAGTAATACTGCGTGGTACCCATCGCATGGGTCCCAAATCTCCAGGTTCAAGGGCATCTTCCTACATCGAAAACATGCATGAGAAAACAAAAAGATGGTACACCATGTGATGGGGAAATGTTTCTAAAACGCACTTCATTTCTCTTCTCCTTGTGCACGGGGTCGCCATTCCAGCCGCTTTCCTAGCAATCTCCCTACTTGGAGCATCAGCACCTTTAACCTCCTGTTCCGTACAGGTTGCAATTTGTCCTGAGGATGAACGGGAAGACGGGGAACCAGTGAGAGACTAGCTCTTGTTGTTGGGACAGGCACAGGTCACTCTATTTTCCCATCAGGAAGAAGAATTAACCACAGGCTCATCCTCCCCCCCGGAACCAGAACAGGGCCTGAAGCCATCCAGTGCTTTTGCGGCCAGCTCCCAAAAAAGCGAGTTGTAAAATGGAGCTTCAGGGCACTGCAATTCACAAACCTGCAGAGTTATAAATGATAACTCTCGTCCACAAATATATTGAGGGAAGGCAAAGAAGAGGATTTGAAATCAAGGCAGAATTGCAGGAAACAGATTTCAGGAGGTAGATTCGAATCGCCTTTAAAGCACATGAAAAGCGGCAAAACGTTGACAATGATGCCCTTGGCCAAAAAGGGCGTATGCGTTTTTTCCTGAATATATTCAGGAAAAAACGCATACGCCCTTTTTGGCCAACCAAGCAACCTGGAAAGGCAAATCAGCGCTACAAAGAAGACTCGCTACCCATCGGTCAAAAGGGCCATGCTGAAAAAAGTCTCAAAACCAGAAATGCAGGACAGGCCATGGAGAAATGGGAGCCTTGCTACACTGATGGGCGGGATGTAAATTGCCAACAGCCACTCTGGAGAAGTGTACGGTGTGTCCTGAAACATCTAAAAAACACAGCTTAGAGAGCAGAGGGCACTTCCACTCATGGGGGTATAAATTGGGAAAATGAAAAATCAGCAAGACACAAGCACCCCAAAGTTTAGGGCTGCTCTGTTGACAAGGACCTCCACTTCATTCCACCTTCAATATCCCAGGAAAGAGAAAAATGGATAAAGAAGTTGTGGTCCTTATGTACAATGGAATATCACTCAGCCATGAAATCAATGTCATAAGGCTAGTAGCAGCATGATGAGTGGATTTAGGTACGACGATTCTAAGTGAAATAAGTCACACAGAAAAGGACACTTCTCATAAGGTATCACTTATACAGGGAATGTCAAAACCGTTACACTTGAACTGAATTACAAAACAGAACAGAGTCACACATGCAGAAAACACACTATGGCTGCTTAACGGGAAAGGTGAGGTGGGGTGATACATAAAACAAGGGTTTCAAATTAGCTCAGATACCGTTCCATAAAACCAATATGTAATAGACAAGACCTACTCCTTGCTCAGAGAACTGGACTCAACACGCCCTATTCACCGCACAAGAATATATCTGATTAGTAATAATCTTAAAACCTATGTATTGATATCTCTCTCTTAGTGTGTCAAGTGGGTGTAAAGCGGCATAAACACAGCAGTGAAAAGCAGCTAAACCCCATTATAAAAATAAATTACTTCGAAAAACCCATGAAACAAAGACAGTGAAAGAGAGAGAAATTCTTACACAATGCGTTCAGGGGCTGTGATGCAACCTGGATTGACCATATCTAGACCCACAGCTGGATGAGACATAAGGGTGGACACTCTTGGGGCTGAGAGGTTTGGTGAGGTTGGGTGAGCAAATGCAGGCCCTTTAAAGTAATACTGCGTGGTACCCATCGCATGGGTCCCAAATATCCAGGTTCAAGGGCATATTCCTACATCGAAATCATGCATGAGAAAACAAAAAGATGGTACACCATGTGATGGGGAAAGGTTTCTAAAACGCACCTCATTTCTCTTCTCCTTGTGCCCGGGGTCGCCATTCCAGCCGCTTTCCTAGCAATCTCCCTACTTGGAGCATCAGCACCTTTAACCTCCTGTTCCGTACAGGTTGCAATTTGTCCTGAGGATGAACGGGAAGACGGGGAACCAGTGAGAGACTAGCTCTTGTTGTTGGGACAGGCACAGGTCACTCTATTTTCCCATCAGGAAGAAGAATTAACCACAGGCTCATCCTCCCCCCGGAACCAGAACAGGGCCTGAAGCCATCCAGTGCTTTTGCGGCCAGCTCCCAATAAAGCGAGTTGTAAAATGGAGCTTCAGGGCACTGCAATTCACAAACCTGCAGAGTTATAAATGATAACTCTCGTCCGCAAATATATTGAGGGAAGGCAAAGAAGAGGATTTGAAATCAAGGCAGAATTGCAGGAAACAGATTTCAGGAGGTAGATTCGAATCGCCTTTAAAGCACATGAAAAGCGGCAAAACGTTGACAATGATGCCCTTGGCCAAAAAGGGCGTATGCGTTTTTTCCTGAATATATTCAGGAAAAAACGCATACGCCCTTTTTGGCCAACCAAGCAACCTGGAAAGGCAAATCAGCGCTACAAAGAAGACTCGCTACCCATCGGTCAAAAGGGCCATGCTGAAAAAAGTCTCAAAACCAGAAATGCAGGACAGGCCATGGAGAAATGGGAGCCTTGCTACACTGATGGGCGGGATGTAAATTGCCAACAGCCACTCTGGAGAAGTGTACGGTGTGTCCTGAAACATCTAAAAAACACAGCTTAGAGAGCATAGGGCACTTCCACTCATGGGGGTATAAATTGGGAAAATGAAAAATCAGCAAGACACAAGCACCCCAAAGTTTAGGGCTGCTCTGTTGACAAGGACCTCCACTTCATTCCACCTTCAATATCCCAGGAAAGAGAAAAATGGATAAAGAAGTTGTGGTCCTTATGTACAATGGAATATCACTCAGCCATGAAATCAATGTCATAAGGCTAGTAGCAGCATGATGAGTGGATTTAGGTACGACGATTCTAAGTGAAATAAGTCACACAGAAAAGGACACTTCTCATAAGGTATCACTTATACAGGGAATGTCAAAACCGTTACACTTGAACTGAATTACAAAACAGAACAGAGTCACACATGCAGAAAACACACTATGGCTGCTTAACGGGAAAGGTGAGGTGGGGTGATACATAAAACAAGGGTTTCAAATTAGCTCAGATACCGTTCCATAAACCCAATATGTAATAGACAAGACCTACTCCTTGCTCAGAGAACTGGACTCAACACGCCCTATTCACCACACAAGAATATATCTGATTAGTAATAATCTTAAAACCTATGTATTGATATCTCTCTCTTAGTGTGTCAAGTGGGTGTAAAGCGGCATAAACACAGCAGTGAAAAGCAGCTAAACCCCATTATAAAAATAAATTACTTTTACAAACCCATGAAACAAAGACAGTGAAAGAGAGAGAAATTCTTACACAATGCGTTCAGGGGCTGTGATGCAACCTGGATTGACCATATCTAGACCCACAGCTGGATGAGACATAAGGGTGGACACTCTTGGGGCTGAGAGGTTTGGTGAGGTTGGGTGAGCAAATGCAGGCCCTTTAAAGTAATACTGCGTGGTACCCATCGCATGGGTCCCAAATATCCAGGTTCAAGTGCATATTCCTACATCGAAATCATGCATGAGAAAACAAAAAGATGGTACACCATGTGATGGGGAAAGGTTTCTAAAACGCACCTCATTTCTCTTCTCCTTGTGCCCGGGGTCGCCATTCCAGCCGCTTTCCTAGCAATCTCCCTACTTGGAGCATCAGCACCTTTAACCTCCTGTTCCGTACAGGTTGCAATTTGTCCTGAGGATGAACAGGAAGACGGGGAACCAGTGAGAGACTAGCTCTTGTTGTTGGGACAGGCACAGGTCACTCTATTTTCCCATCAGGAAGAAGAATTAACCACAGGCTCCTCCTCCCCCCGGAACCAGAACAGGGCCTGAAGCCATCCAGTGCTTTTGCGGCCAGCTCCCAATAAAGCGAGTTGTAAAATGGAGCTTCAGGGCACTGCAATTCACAAACCTGCAGAGTTATAAATGATAACTCTCGTCCGCAAATATATTGAGGGAAGGCAAAGAAGAGGATTTGAAATCAAGGCAGAATTGCAGGAAACAGATTTCAGGAGGTAGATTCGAATCGCCTTTAAAGCACATGAAAAGCGGCAAAACGTTGACAATGATGCCCTTGGCCAAAAAGGGCGTATGCGTTTTTTCCTGAATATATTCAGGAAAAAACGCATACGCCCTTTTTGGCCAACCAAGCAACCTGGAAAGGCAAATCAGCGCTACAAAGAAGACTCGCTACCCATCGGTCAAAAGGGCCATGCTGAAAAAAGTCTCAAAACCAGAAATGCAGGACAGGCCATGGAGAAATGGGAGCCTTGCTACACTGATGGGCGGGATGTAAATTGCCAACAGCCACTCTGGAGAAGTGTACGGTGTGTCCTGAAACATCTAAAAAACACAGCTTAGAGAGCATAGGGCACTTCCACTCATGGGGGTATAAATTGGGAAAATGAAAAATCAGCAAGACACAAGCACCCCAAAGTTTAGGGCTGCTCTGTTGACAAGGACCTCCACTTCATTCCACCTTCAATATCCCAGGAAAGAGAAAAATGGATAAAGAAGTTGTGGTCCTTATGTACAATGGAATATCACTCAGCCATGAAATCAATGTCATAAGGCTAGTAGCAGCATGATGAGTGGATTTAGGTACGACGATTCTAAGTGAAATAAGTCACACAGAAAAGGACACTTCTCATAAGGTATCACTTATACAGGGAATGTCAAAACCGTTACACTTGAACTGAATTACAAAACAGAACAGAGTCACACATGCAGAAAACACACTATGGCTGCTTAACGGGAAAGGTGAGGTGGGGTGATACATAAAACAAGGGTTTCAAATTAGCTCTGATACCGTTCCATAAACCCAATATGTAATAGACAAGACCTACTCCTTGCTCAGAGAACTGGACTCAACACGCCCTATTCACCGCACAAGAATATATCTGACTAGTAATAATCTTAAAACCTATGTATTGATATCTCCCTCTTAGTGTGTCAAGTGGGTGTAAAGCGGCATAAACACAGCAGTGAAAAGCAGCTAAACCCCATTATAAAAATAAATTACTTTTACAAACCCATGAAACAAAGACAGTGAAAGAGAGAGAAATTCTTACACAATGCGTTCAGGGGCTGTGATGCAACCTGGATTGACCATATCTAGACCCACAGCTGGATGAGACATAAGGGTGGACACTCTTGGGGCTGAGAGGTTTGGTGAGGTTGGGTGAGCAAATGCAGACCCTTTAAAGTAATACTGCGTGGTACCCATCGCCTGGGTCCCAAATCTCCAGGTTCAAGGGCATCTTCCTACATCGAAAACATGCATGAGAAAACAAAAAGATGGTACACCATGTGATGGGGAAAGGTTTCTAAAACGCACTTCATTTCTCTTCTCCTTGTGCCCGGGGTCGCCATTCCAGCCGCTTTCCTAGCAATCTCCCTACTTGGAGCATCAGCACCTTTAACCTCCTGTTCCGTACAGGTTGCAATTTGTCCTGAGGATGAACAGGAAGACGGGGAACCAGTGAGAGACTAGCTCTTGTTGTTGGGACAGGCACAGGTCACTCTATTTTCCCATCAGGAAGAAGAATTAACCACAGGCTCCTCCTCCCCCCGGAACCAGAACAGGGCCTGAAGCCATCCAGTGCTTTTGCGGCCAGCTCCCAATAAAGCGAGTTGTAAAATGGAGCTTCAGGGCACTGCAATTCACAAACCTGCAGAGTTATAAATGATAACTCTCGTCCGCAAATATATTGAGGGAAGGCAAAGAAGAGGATTTGAAATCAAGGCAGAATTGCAGGAAACAGATTTCAGGAGGTAGATTCGAATCGCCTTTAAAGCACATGAAAAGCGGCAAAACGTTGACAATGATGCCCTTGGCCAAAAAGGGCGTATGCGTTTTTTCCTGAATATATTCAGGAAAAAACGCATACGCCCTTTTTGGCCAACCAAGCAACCTGGAAAGGCAAATCAGCGCTACAAAGAAGACTCGCTACCCATCGGTCAAAAGGGCCATGCTGAAAAAAGTCTCAAAACCAGAAATGCAGGACAGGCCATGGAGAAATGGGAGCCTTGCTACACTGATGGGCGGGATGTAAATTGCCAACAGCCACTCTGGAGAAGTGTACGGTGTGTCCTGAAACATCTAAAAAACACAGCTTAGAGAGCATAGGGCACTTCCACTCATGGGGGTATAAATTGGGAAAATGAAAAATCAGCAAGACACAAGCACCCCAAAGTTTAGGGCTGCTCTGTTGACAAGGACCTCCACTTCATTCCACCTTCAATATCCCAGGAAAGAGAAAAATGGATAAAGAAGTTGTGGTCCTTATGTACAATGGAATATCACTCAGCCATGAAATCAATGTCATAAGGCTAGTAGCAGCATGATGAGTGGATTTAGGTACGACGATTCTAAGTGAAATAAGTCACACAGAAAAGGACACTTCTCATAAGGTATCACTTATACAGGGAATGTCAAAACCGTTACACTTGAACTGAATTACAAAACAGAACAGAGTCACACATGCAGAAAACACACTATGGCTGCTTAACGGGAAAGGTGAGGTGGGGTGATACATAAAACAAGGGTTTCAAATTAGCTCAGATACCGTTCCATAAACCCAATATGTAATAGACAAGACCTACTCCTTGCTCAGAGAACTGGACTCAACACGCCCTATTCACCACACAAGAATATATCTGATTAGTAATAATCTTAAAACCTATGTATTGATATCTCTCTCTTAGTGTGTCAAGTGGGTGTAAAGCGGCATAAACACAGCAGTGAAAAGCAGCTAAACCCCATTATAAAAATAAATTACTTTTACAAACCCATGAAACAAAGACAGTGAAAGAGAGAGAAATTCTTACACAATGCGTTCAGGGGCTGTGATGCAACCTGGATTGACCATATCTAGACCCACAGCTGGATGAGACATAAGGGTGGACACTCTTGGGGCTGAGAGGTTTGGTGAGGTTGGGTGAGCAAATGCAGGCCCTTTAAAGTAATACTGCGTGGTACCCATCGCATGGGTCCCAAATATCCAGGTTCAAGGGCATATTCCTACATCGAAATCATGCATGAGAAAACAAAAAGATGGTACACCATGTGATGGGGAAAGGTTTCTAAAACGCACCTCATTTCTCTTCTCCTTGTGCCCGGGGTCGCCATTCCAGCCGCTTTCCTAGCAATCTCCCTACTTGGAGCATCAGCACCTTTAACCTCCTGTTCCGTACAGGTTGCAATTTGTCCTGAGGATGAACAGGAAGACGGGGAACCAGTGAGAGACTAGCTCTTGTTGTTGGGACAGGCACAGGTCACTCTATTTTCCCATCAGGAAGAAGAATTAACCACAGGCTCCTCCTCCCCCCGGAACCAGAACAGGGCCTGAAGCCATCCAGTGCTTTTGCGGCCAGCTCCCAATAAAGCGAGTTGTAAAATGGAGCTTCAGGGCACTGCAATTCACAAACCTGCAGAGTTATAAATGATAACTCTCGTCCGCAAATATATTGAGGGAAGGCAAAGAAGAGGATTTGAAATCAAGGCAGAATTGCAGGAAACAGATTTCAGGAGGTAGATTCGAATCGCCTTTAAAGCACATGAAAAGCGGCAAAACGTTGACAATGATGCCCTTGGCCAAAAAGGGCGTATGCGTTTTTTCCTGAATATATTCAGGAAAAAACGCATACGCCCTTTTTGGCCAACCAAGCAACCTGGAAAGGCAAATCAGCGCTACAAAGAAGACTCGCTACCCATCGGTCAAAAGGGCCATGCTGAAAAAAGTCTCAAAACCAGAAATGCAGGACAGGCCATGGAGAAATGGGAGCCTTGCTACACTGATGGGCGGGATGTAAATTGCCAACAGCCACTCTGGAGAAGTGTACGGTGTGTCCTGAAACATCTAAAAAACACAGCTTAGAGAGCATAGGGCACTTCCACTCATTTGGGTATAAATTGGGAAAATGAAAAATCAGCAAGACACAAGCACCCCAAAGTTTAGGGCTGCTCTGTTGACAAGGACCTCCACTTCATTCCACCTTCAATATCCCAGGAAAGAGAAAAATGGATAAAGAAGTTGTGGTCCTTATGTACAATGGAATATCACTCAGCCATGAAATCAATGTCATAAGGCTAGTAGCAGCATGATGAGTGGATTTAGGTACGACGATTCTAAGTGAAATAAGTCACACAGAAAAGGACACTTCTCATAAGGTATCACTTATAGAGGGAATGTCAAAACCGTTACACTTGAACTGAATTACAAAACAGAACAGAGTCACACATGCAGAAAACACACTATGGCTGCTTAACGGGAAAGGTGAGGTGGGGTGATACATAAAACAAGGGTTTCAAATTAGCTCAGATACCGTTCCATAAACCCAATATGTAATAGACAAGACCTACTCCTTGCTCAGAGAACTGGACTCAACACGCCCTATTCACCGCACAAGAATATATCTGACTAGTAATAATCTTAAAACCTATGTATTGATATCTCCCTCTTAGTGTGTCAAGTGGGTGTAAAGCGGCATAAACACAGCAGTGAAAAGCAGCTAAACCCCATTATAAAAATAAATTACTTTTACAAACCCATGAAACAAAGACAGTGAAAGAGAGAGAAATTCTTACACAATGCGTTCAGGGGCTGTGATGCAACCTGGATTGACCATATCTAGACCCACAGCTGGATGAGACATAAGGGTGGACACTCTTGGGGCTGAGAGGTTTGGTGAGGTTGGGTGAGCAAATGCAGACCCTTTAAAGTAATACTGCGTGGTACCCATCGCATGGGTCCCAAATCTCCAGGTTCAAGGGCATCTTCCTACATCGAAAACATGCATGAGAAAACAAAAAGATGGTACACCATGTGATGGGGAAAGGTTTCTAAAACGCACTTCATTTCTCTTCTCCTTGTGCCCGGGGTCGCCATTCCAGCCGCTTTCCTAGCAATCTCCCTACTTGGAGCATCAGCACCTTTAACCTCCTGTTCCGTACAGGTTGCAATTTGTCCTGAGGATGAACGGGAAGATGGGGAACCAGTGAGAGACTAGCTCTTGGTGTTGGGACAGGCACAGGTCACTCTATTTTCCCATCAGGAAGAAGAATTAACCACAGGCTCATCCTCCCCCACGGAACCAGAACAGGGCCTGAAGCCATCCAGTGCTTTTGCGGCCAGCTCCCAAAAAAGCGAGTTGTAAAATGGAGCTTCAGGGCACTGCAATTCACAAACCTGCAGAGTTATAAATGATAACTCTCGTCCACAAATATATTGAGGGAAGGCAAAGAAGAGGATTTGAAATCAAGGCAGAATTGCAGGAAACAGATTTCAGGAGGTAGATTCGAATCGCCTTTAAAGCACATGAAAAGCGGCAAAACGTTGACAATGATGCCCTTGGCCAAAAAGGGCGTATGCGTTTTTTCCTGAATATATTCAGGAAAAAACGCATACGCCCTTTTTGGCCAACCAAGCAACCTGGAAAGGCAAATCAGCGCTACAAAGAAGACTCGCTACCCATCGGTCAAAAGGGCCATGCTGAAAAAAGTCTCAAAACCAGAAATGCAGGACAGGCCATGGAGAAATGGGAGCCTTGCTACACTGATGGGCGGGATGTAAATTGCCAACAGCCACTCTGGAGAAGTGTACGGTGTGTCCTGAAACATCTAAAAAACACAGCTTAGAGAGCATAGGGCACTTCCACTCATGGGGGTATAAATTGGGAAAATGAAAAATCAGCAAGACACAAGCACCCCAAAGTTTAGGGCTGCTCTGTTGACAAGGACCTCCACTTCATTCCACCTTCAATATCCCAGGAAAGAGAAAAATGGATAAAGAAGTTGTGGTCCTTATGTACAATGGAATATCACTCAGCCATGAAATCAATGTCATAAGGCTAGTAGCAGCATGATGAGTGGATTTAGGTACGACGATTCTAAGTGAAATAAGTCACACAGAAAAGGACACTTCTCATAAGGTATCACTTATAGAGGGAATGTAAAAACCGTTACACTTGAACTGAATTACAAAACAGAACAGAGTCACACATGCAGAAAACACACTATGGCTGCTTAACGGGAAAGGTGAGGTGGGGTGATACATAAAACAAGGGTTTCAAATTAGCTCAGATACCGTTCCATAAACCCAATATGTAATAGACAAGACCTACTCCTTGCTCAGAGAACTGGACTCAACACGCCCTATTCACCACACAAGAATATATCTGATTAGTAATAATCTTAAAACCTATGTATTGATATCTCTCTCTTAGTGTGTCAAGTGGGTGTAAAGCGGCATAAACACAGCAGTGAAAAGCAGCTACACCCCATTATAAAAATAAATTACTTTTACAAACCCATGAAACAAAGACAGTGAAAGAGAGAGAAATTCTTACACAATGCGTTCAGGGGCTGTGATGCAACCTGGATTGACCATATCTAGACCCACAGCTGGATGAGACATAAGGGTGGACACTCTTGGGGCTGAGAGGTTTGGTGAGGTTGGGTGAGCAAATGCAGGCCCTTTAAAGTAATACTGCGTGGTACCCATCGCATGGGTCCCAAATATCCAGGTTCAAGGGCATATTCCTACATCGAAATCATGCATGAGAAAACAAAAAGATGGTACACCATGTGATGGGGAAAGGTTTCTAAAACGCACCTCATTTCTCTTCTCCTTGTGCCCGGGGTCGCCATTCCAGCCGCTTTCCTAGCAATCTCCCTACTTGGAGCATCAGCACCTTTAACCTCCTGTTCCGTACAGGTTGCAATTTGTCCTGAGGATGAACGGGAAGACGGGGAACCAGTGAGAGACTAGCTCTTGTTGTTGGGACAGGCACAGGTCACTCTATTTTCCCATCAGGAAGAAGAATTAACCACAGGCTCATCCTCCCCCCCGGAACCAGAACAGGGCCTGAAGCCATCCAGTGCTTTTGCGGCCAGCTCCCAAAAAAGCGAGTTGTAAAATGGAGCTTCAGGGCACTGCAATTCACAAACCTGCAGAGTTATAAATGATAACTCTCGTCCACAAATATATTGAGGGTAGGCAAAGAAGAGGATTTGAAATCAAGGCAGAATTGCAGGAAACAGATTTCAGGAGGTAGATTCGAATCGCCTTTAAAGCACATGAAAAGCGGCAAAACGTTGACAATGATGCCCTTGGCCAAAAAGGGCGTATGCGTTTTTTCCTGAATATATTCAGGAAAAAACGCATACGCCCTTTTTGGCCAACCAAGCAACCTGGAAAGGCAAATCAGCGCTACAAAGAAGACTCGCTACCCATCGGTCAAAAGGGCCATGCTGAAAAAAGTCTCAAAACCAGAAATGCAGGACAGGCCATGGAGAAATGGGAGCCTTGCTACACTGATGGGCGGGATGTAAATTGCCAACAGCCACTCTGGAGAAGTGTACGGTGTGTCCTGAAACATCTAAAAAACACAGCTTAGAGAGCAGAGGGCACTTCCACTCATGGGGGTATAAATTGGGAAAATGAAAAATCAGCAAGACACAAGCACCCCAAAGTTTAGGGCTGCTCTGTTGACAAGGACCTCCACTTCATTCCACCTTCAATATCCCAGGAAAGAGAAAAATGGATAAAGAAGTTGTGGTCCTTATGTACAATGGAATATCACTCAGCCATGAAATCAATGTCATAAGGCTAGTAGCAGCATGATGAGTGGGTTTAGGTACGACGATTCTAAGTGAAATAAGTCACACAGAAAAGGACACTTCTCATAAGGTATCACTTATACAGGGAATGTAAAAACCGTTACACTTGAACTGAATTACAAAACAGAACAGAGTCACACATGCAGAAAACACACTATGGCTGCTTAACGGGAAAGGTGAGGTGGGGTGATACATAAAACAAGGGTTTCAAATTAGCTCAGATACCGTTCCATAAACCCAATATGTAATAGACAAGACCTACTCCTTGCTCAGAGAACTGGACTTAACACGCCCTATTCACCACACAAGAATATATCTGACTAGTAATAATCTTAAAACCTATGTATTGATATCTCCCTCTTAGTGTGTCAAGTGGGTGTAAAGCGGCATAAACACAGCAGTGAAAAGCAGCTAAACCCCATTATAAAAATAAATTACTTTTACAAACCCATGAAACAAAGACAGTGAAAGAGAGAGAAATTCTTACACAATGCGTTCAGGGGCTGTGATGCAACCTGGATTGACCATATCTAGACCCACAGCTGGATGAGACATAAGGGTGGACACTCTTGGGGCTGAGAGGTTTGGTGAGGTTGGGTGAGCAAATGCAGACCCTTTAAAGTAATACTGCGTGGTACCCATCGCATGGGTCCCAAATCTCCAGGTTCAAGGGCATCTTCCTACATCGAAAACATGCATGAGAAAACAAAAAGATGGTACACCATGTGATGGGGAAAGGTTTCTAAAACGCACTTCATTTCTCTTCTCCTTGTGCCCGGGGTCGCCATTCCAGCCGCTTTCCTAGCAATCTCCCTACTTGGAGCATCAGCACCTTTAACCTCCTGTTCCGTACAGGTTGCAATTTGTCCTGAGGATGAACGGGAAGACGGGGAACCAGTGAGAGACTAGCTCTTGTTGTTGGGACAGGCACAGGTCACACTATTTTGCCATCAGGAAGAAGAATTAACCACAGGCTCATCCTCCCCCCCGGAACCAGAACAGGGCCTGAAGCCATCCAGTGCTTTTGCGGCCAGCTCCCAAAAAAGCGAGTTGTAAAATGGAGCTTCAGGGCACTGCAATTCACAAACCTGCAGAGTTATAAATGATAACTCTCGTCCACAAATATATTGAGGGTAGGCAAAGAAGAGGATTTGAAATCAAGGCAGAATTGCAGGAAACAGATTTCAGGAGGTAGATTCGAATCGCCTTTAAAGCACATGAAAAGCGGCAAAACGTTGACAATGATGCCCTTGGCCAAAAAGGGCGTATGCGTTTTTTCCTGAATATATTCAGGAAAAAACGCATATGCCCTTTTTGGCCAACCAAGCAACCTGGAAAGGCAAATCAGCGCTACAAAGAAGACTCGCTACCCATCGGTCAAAAGGGCCATGCTGAAAAAAGTCTCAAAACCAGAAATGCAGGACAGGCCATGGAGAAATGGGAGCCTTGCTACACTGATGGGCGGGATGTAAATTGCCAACAGCCACTCTGGAGAAGTGTACGGTGTGTCCTGAAACATCTAAAAAACACAGCTTAGAGAGCAGAGGGCACTTCCACTCATGGGGGTATAAATTGGGAAAATGAAAAATCAGCAAGACACAAGCACCCCAAAGTTTAGGGCTGCTCTGTTGACAAGGACCTCCACTTCATTCCACCTTCAATATCCCAGGAAAGAGAAAAATGGATAAAGAAGTTGTGGTCCTTATGTACAATGGAATATCACTCAGCCATGAAATCAATGTCATAAGGCTAGTAGCAGCATGATGAGTGGATTTAGGTATGACGATTCTAAGTGAAATAAGTCACACAGAAAAGGACACTTCTCATAAGGTATCACTTATAGAGGGAATGTAAAAACCGTTACACTTGAACTGAATTACAAAACAGAACAGAGTCACACATGCAGAAAACACACTATGGCTGCTTAACGGGAAAGGTGAGGTGGGGTGATACATAAAACAAGGGTTTCAAATTAGCTCAGATACCGTTCCATAAACCCAATATGTAATAGACAAGACCTACTCCTTGCTCAGAGAACTGGACTTAACACGCCCTATTCACCACACAAGAATATATCTGATTAGTAATAATCTTAAAACCTATGTATTGATATCTCCCTCTTAGTGTGTCAAGTGGGTGTAAAGCGGCATAAACACAGCAGTGAAAAGCAGCTAAACCCCATTATAAAAATAAATTACTTTTACAAACCCATGAAACAAAGACAGTGAAAGAGAGAGAAATTCTTACACAATGCGTTCAGGGGCTGTGATGCAACACGGATTGACCATATCTAGACCCACAGCTGGATGAGACATAAGGGTGGACACTCTTGGGGCTGAGAGGTTTGGTGAGGTTGGGTGAGCAAATGCAGACCCTTTAAAGTAATACTGCGTGGTACACATCGCATGGGTCCCAAATCTCCAGGTTCAAGGGCATCTTCCTACATCGAAAACATGCATGAGAAAACAAAATGATGGTACACCATGTGATGGGGAAAGGTTTCTAAAACGCACTTCATTTCTCTTCTCCTTGTGCCTGGGGTCGCCATTCCAGCCGCTTTCCTAGCAATCTCCCTACTTGGAGCATCAGCACCTTTAACCTCCTGTTCCGTACAGGTTGCAATTTGTCCTGAGGATGAACGGGAAGACGGGGAACCAGTGAGAGACTAGCTCTTGTTGTTGGGACAGGCACAGGTCACTCTATTTTCCCATCAGGAAGAAGAATTAACCACAGGCTCATCCTCCCCCCCGGAACCAGAACAGGGCCTGAAGCCATCCAGTGCTTTTGCGGCCAGCTCCCAAAAAAGCGAGTTGTAAAATGGAGCTTCAGGGCACTGCAATTCACAAACCTGCAGAGTTATAAATGATAACTCTCGTCCACAAATATATTGAGGGAAGGCAAAGAAGAGGATTTGAAATCAAGGCAGAATTGCAGGAAACAGATTTCAGGAGGTAGATTCGAATCGCCTTTAAAGCACGTGAAAAGCGGCAAAACGTTGACAATGATGCCCTTGGCCAAAAAGGGCGTATGCGTTTTTTCCTGAATATATTCAGGAAAAAACGCATATGCCCTTTTTGGCCAACCAAGCAACATGGAAAGGCAAATCAGCGCTACAAAGAAGACTCGCTACCCATCGGTCAAAAGGGCCATGCTGAAAAAAGTCTCAAAACCAGAAATGCAGGACAGGCCATGGAGAAATGGGAGCCTTGCTACACTGATGGGCGGGATGTAAATTGCCAACAGCCACTCTGGAGAAGTGTACGGTGTGTCCTGAAACATCTAAAAAACACAGCTTAGAGAGCATAGGGCACTTCCACTCATGGGGGTATAAATTGGGAAAATGAAAAATCAGCAAGACACAAGCACCCCAAAGTTTAGGGCTGCTCTGTTGACAAGGACCTCCACTTCATTCCACCTTCAATATCCCAGGAAAGAGAAAAATGGATAAAGAAGTTGTGGTCCTTATGTACAATGGAATATCACTCAGCCATGAAATCAATGTCATAAGGCTAGTAGCAGCATGATGAGTGGGTTTAGGTACGACGATTCTAAGTGAAATAAGTCACACAGAAAAGGACACTTCTCATAAGGTATCACTTATACAGGGAATGTAAAAACCGTTACACTTGAACTGAATTACAAAACAGAACAGAGTCACACATGCAGAAAACACACTATGGCTGCTTAACGGGAAAGGTGAGGTGGGGTGATACATAAAACAAGGGTTTCAAATTAGCTCAGATACCGTTCCATAAACCCAATATGTAATAGACAAGACCTACTCCTTGCTCAGAGAACTGGACTCAACACGCCCTATTCACCACACAAGAATATATCTGATTAGTAATAATCTTAAAACCTATGTATTGATATCTCTCTCTTAGTGTGTCAAGTGGGTGTAAAGCGGCATAAACACAGCAGTGAAAAGCAGCTAAACCCCATTATAAAAATAAATTACTTTTACAAACCCATGAAACAAAGACAGTGAAAGAGAGAGAAATTCTTACACAATGCGTTCAGGGGCTGTGATGCAACCTGGATTGACCATATCTAGACCCACAGCTGGATGAGACATAAGGGTGGACACTCTTGGGGCTGAGAGGTTTGGTGAGGTTGGGTGAGCAAATGCAGACCCTTTAAAGTAATACTGCGTGGTACCCATCGCATGGGTCCCAAATCTCCAGGTTCAAGGGCATCTTCCTACATCGAAAACATGCATGAGAAAACAAAATGATGGTACACCATGTGATGGGGAAAGGTTTCTAAAACGCACTTCATTTCTCTTCTCCTTGTGCCCGGGGTCGCCATTCCAGCCGCTTTCCTAGCAATCTCCCTACTTGGAGCATCAGCACCTTTAACCTCCTGTTCCGTACAGGTTGCAATTTGTCCTGAGGATGAACGGGAAGATGGGGAACCAGTGAGAGACTAGCTCTTGTTGTTGGGACAGGCACAGGTCACTCTATTTTCCCATCAGGAAGAAGAATTAACCACAGGCTCATCCTCCCCCCCGGAACCGGAACAGGGCCTGAAGCCATCCAGTGCTTTTGCGGCCAGCTCCCAAAAAAGCGAGTTGTAAAATGGAGCTTCAGGGCACTGCAATTCACAAACCTGCAGAGTTATAAATGATAACTCTCGTCCACAAATATATTGAGGGAAGGCAAAGAAGAGGATTTGAAATCAAGGCAGAATTGCAGGAAACAGATTTCAGGAGGTAGATTCGAATCGCCTTTAAAGCACATGAAAAGCGGCAAAACGTTGACAATGATGCCCTTGGCCAAAAAGGGCGTATGCGTTTTTTCCTGAATATATTCAGGAAAAAACGCATATGCCCTTTTTGGCCAACCAAGCAACATGGAAAGGCAAATCAGCGCTACAAAGAAGACTCGCTACCCATCGGTCAAAAGGGCCATGCTGAAAAAAGTCTCAAAACCAGAAATGCAGGACAGGCCATGGAGAAATGGGAGCCTTGCTACACTGATGGGCGGGATGTAAATTGCCAACAGCCACTCTGGAGAAGTGTACGGTGTGTCCTGAAACATCTAAAAAACACAGCTTAGAGAGCATAGGGCACTTCCACTCATGGGGGTATAAATTGGGAAAATGAAAAATCAGCAAGACACAAGCACCCCAAAGTTTAGGGCTGCTCTGTTGACAAGGACCTCCACTTCATTCCACCTTCAATATCCCAGGAAAGAGAAAAATGGATAAAGAAGTTGTGGTCCTTATGTACAATGGAATATCACTCAGCCATGAAATCAATGTCATAAGGCTAGTAGCAGCATGATGAGTGGGTTTAGGTACGACGATTCTAAGTGAAATAAGTCACACAGAAAAGGACACTTCTCATAAGGTATCACTTATACAGGGAATGTAAAAACCGTTACACTTGAACTGAATTACAAAACAGAACAGAGTCACACATGCAGAAAACACACTATGGCTGCTTAACGGGAAAGGTGAGGTGGGGTGATACATAAAACAAGGGTTTCAAATTAGCTCAGATACCGTTCCATAAACCCAATATGTAATAGACAAGACCTACTCCTTGCTCAGAGAACTGGACTCAACACGCCCTATTCACCACACAAGAATATATCTGATTAGTAATAATCTTAAAACCTATGTATTGATATCTCTCTCTTAGTGTGTCAAGTGGGTGTAAAGCGGCATAAACACAGCAGTGAAAAGCAGCTAAACCCCATTATAAAAATAAATTACTTTTACAAACCCATGAAACAAAGACAGTGAAAGAGAGAGAAATTCTTACACAATGCGTTCAGGGGCTGTGATGCAACCTGGATTGACCATATCTAGACCCACAGCTGGATGAGACATAAGGGTGGACACTCTTGGGGCTGAGAGGTTTGGTGAGGTTGGGTGAGCAAATGCAGACCCTTTAAAGTAATACTGCGTGGTACCCATCGCATGGGTCCCAAATCTCCAGGTTCAAGGGCATCTTCCTACATCGAAAACATGCATGAGAAAACAAAATGATGGTACACCATGTGATGGGGAAAGGTTTCTAAAACGCACTTCATTTCTCTTCTCCTTGTGCCCGGGGTCGCCATTCCAGCCGCTTTCCTAGCAATCTCCCTACTTGGAGCATCAGCACCTTTAACCTCCTGTTCCGTACAGGTTGCAATTTGTCCTGAGGATGAACGGGAAGACGGGGAACCAGTGAGAGACTAGCTCTTGTTGTTGGGACAGGCACAGGTCACTCTATTTTCCCATCAGGAAGAAGAATTAACCACAGGCTCATCCTCCCCCCCGGAACCAGAACAGGGCCTGAAGCCATCCAGTGCTTTTGCGGCCAGCTCCCAAAAAAGCGAGTTGTAAAATGGAGCTTCAGGGCACTGCAATTCACAAACCTGCAGAGTTATAAATGATAACTCTCGTCCACAAATATATTGAGGGAAGGCAAAGAAGAGGATTTGAAATCAAGGCAGAATTGCAGGAAACAGATTTCAGGAGGTAGATTCGAATCGCCTTTAAAGCACATGAAAAGCGGCAAAACGTTGACAATGATGCCCTTGGCCAAAAAGGGCGTATGCGTTTTTTCCTGAATATATTCAGGAAAAAACGCATATGCCCTTTTTGGCCAACCAAGCAACATGGAAAGGCAAATCAGCGCTACAAAGAAGACTCGCTACCCATCGGTCAAAAGGGCCATGCTGAAAAAAGTCTCAAAACCAGAAATGCAGGACAGGCCATGGAGAAATGGGAGCCTTGCTACACTGATGGGCGGGATGTAAATTGCCAACAGCCACTCTGGAGAAGTGTACGGTGTGTCCTGAAACATCTAAAAAACACAGCTTAGAGAGCATAGGGCACTTCCACTCATGGGGGTATAAATTGGGAAAATGAAAAATCAGCAAGACACAAGCACCCCAAAGTTTAGGGCTGCTCTGTTGACAAGGACCTCCACTTCATTCCACCTTCAATATCCCAGGAAAGAGAAAAATGGATAAAGAAGTTGTGGTCCTTATGTACAATGGAATATCACTCAGCCATGAAATCAATGTCATAAGGCTAGTAGCAGCATGATGAGTGGGTTTAGGTACGACGATTCTAAGTGAAATAAGTCACACAGAAAAGGACACTTCTCATAAGGTATCACTTATACAGGGAATGTAAAAACCGTTACACTTGAACTGAATTACAAAACAGAACAGAGTCACACATGCAGAAAACACACTATGGCTGCTTAACGGGAAAGGTGAGGTGGGGTGATACATAAAACAAGGGTTTCAAATTAGCTCAGATACCGTTCCATAAACCCAATATGTAATAGACAAGACCTACTCCTTGCTCAGAGAACTGGACTCAACACGCCCTATTCACCACACAAGAATATATCTGATTAGTAATAATCTTAAAACCTATGTATTGATATCTCTCTCTTAGTGTGTCAAGTGGGTGTAAAGCGGCATAAACACAGCAGTGAAAAGCAGCTAAACCCCATTATAAAAATAAATTACTTTTACAAACCCATGAAACAAAGACAGTGAAAGAGAGAGAAATTCTTACACAATGCGTTCAGGGGCTGTGATGCAACCTGGATTGACCATATCTAGACCCACAGCTGGATGAGACATAAGGGTGGACACTCTTGGGGCTGAGAGGTTTGGTGAGGTTGGGTGAGCAAATGCAGACCCTTTAAAGTAATACTGCGTGGTACCCATCGCATGGGTCCCAAATCTCCAGGTTCAAGGGCATCTTCCTACATCGAAAACATGCATGAGAAAACAAAATGATGGTACACCATGTGATGGGGAAAGGTTTCTAAAACGCACTTCATTTCTCTTCTCCTTGTGCCCGGGGTCGCCATTCCAGCCGCTTTCCTAGCAATCTCCCTACTTGGAGCATCAGCACCTTTAACCTCCTGTTCCGTAGAGGTTGCAATTTGTCCTGAGGATGAACGGGAAGACGGGGAACCAGTGAGAGACTAGCTCTTGTTGTTGGGACAGGCACAGGTCACTCTATTTTCCCATCAGGAAGAAGAATTAACCACAGGCTCATCCTCCCCCCCGGAACCGGAACAGGGCCTGAAGCCATCCAGTGCTTTTGCGGCCAGCTCCCAAAAAAGCGAGTTGTAAAATGGAGCTTCAGGGCACTGCAATTCACAAACCTGCAGAGTTATAAATGATAACTCTCGTCCACAAATATATTGAGGGAAGGCAAAGAAGAGGATTTGAAATCAAGGCAGAATTGCAGGAAACAGATTTCAGGAGGTAGATTCGAATCGCCTTTAAAGCACATGAAAAGCGGCAAAACGTTGACAATGATGCCCTTGGCCAAAAAGGGCGTATGCGTTTTTTCCTGAATATATTCAGGAAAAAACGCATATGCCCTTTTTGGCCAACCAAGCAACATGGAAAGGCAAATCAGCGCTACAAAGAAGACTCGCTACCCATCGGTCAAAAGGGCCATGCTGAAAAAAGTCTCAAAACCAGAAATGCAGGACAGGCCATGGAGAAATGGGAGCCTTGCTACACTGATGGGCGGGATGTAAATTGCCAACAGCCACTCTGGAGAAGTGTACGGTGTGTCCTGAAACATCTAAAAAACACAGCTTAGAGAGCATAGGGCACTTCCACTCATGGGGGTATAAATTGGGAAAATGAAAAATCAGCAAGACACAAGCACCCCAAAGTTTAGGGCTGCTCTGTTGACAAGGACCTCCACTTCATTCCACCTTCAATATCCCAGGAAAGAGAAAAATGGATAAAGAAGTTGTGGTCCTTATGTACAATGGAATATCACTCAGCCATGAAATCAATGTCATAAGGCTAGTAGCAGCATGATGAGTGGGTTTAGGTACGACGATTCTAAGTGAAATAAGTCACACAGAAAAGGACACTTCTCATAAGGTATCACTTATACAGGGAATGTAAAAACCGTTACACTTGAACTGAATTACAAAACAGAACAGAGTCACACATGCAGAAAACACACTATGGCTGCTTAACGGGAAAGGTGAGGTGGGGTGATACATAAAACAAGGGTTTCAAATTAGCTCAGATACCGTTCCATAAACCCAATGTGTAATAGACAAGACCTACTCCTTGCTCAGAGAACTGGACTCAACACGCCCTATTCACCACACAAGAATATATCTGATTAGTAATAATCTTAAAACCTATGTATTGATATCTCTCTCTTAGTGTGTCAAGTGGGTGTAAAGCGGCATAAACACAGCAGTGAAAAGCAGCTAAACCCCATTATAAAAATAAATTACTTTTACAAACCCATGAAACAAAGACAGTGAAAGAGAGAGAAATTCTTACACAATGCGTTCAGGGGCTGTGATGCAACCTGGATTGACCATATCTAGACCCACAGCTGGATGAGACATAAGGGTGGACACTCTTGGGGCTGAGAGGTTTGGTGAGGTTGGGTAAGCAAATGCAGACCCTTTAAAGTAATACTGCGTGGTACCCATCGCATGGGTCCCAAATCTCCAGGTTCAAGGGCATCTTCCTACATCGAAAACATGCATGAGAAAACAAAATGATGGTACACCATGTGATGGGGAAAGGTTTCTAAAACGCACTTCATTTCTCTTCTCCTTGTGCCCGGGGTCGCAATTCCAGCCGCTTTCCTAGCAATCTTCCTACTTGGAGCATCAGCACCTTTAACCTCCTGTTCCGTACAGGTTGCAATTTGTCCTGAGGATGAACGGGAAGACGGGGAACCAGTGAGAGACTAGCTCTTGTTGTTGGGACAGGCACAGGTCACTCTATTTTCCCATCAGGAAGAAGAATTAACCACAGGCTCATCCTCCCCCCCGGAACCAGAACAGGGCCTGAAGCCATCCAGTGCTTTTGCGGCCAGCTCCCAAAAAAGCGAGTTGTAAAATGGAGCTTCAGGGCACTGCAATTCACAAACCTGCAGAGTTATAAATGATAACTCTCGTCCACAAATATATTGAGGGAAGGCAAAGAAGAGGATTTGAAATCAAGGCAGAATTGCAGGAAACAGATTTCAGGAGGTAGATTCGAATCGCCTTTAAAGCACATGAAAAGCGGCAAAACGTTGACAATGATGCCCTTGGCCAAAAAGGGCGTATGCGTTTTTTCCTGAATATATTCAGGAAAAAACGCATATGCCCTTTTTGGCCAACCAAGCAACATGGAAAGGCAAATCAGCGCTACAAAGAAGACTCGCTACCCATCGGTCAAAAGGGCCATGCTGAAAAAAGTCTCAAAACCAGAAATGCAGGACAGGCCATGGAGAAATGGGAGCCTTGCTACACTGATGGGCGGGATGTAAATTGCCAACAGCCACTCTGGAGAAGTGTACGGTGTGTCCTGAAACATGTAAAAAACACAGCTTAGAGAGCATAGGGCACTTCCACTCATGGGGGTATAAATTGGGAAAATGAAAAATCAGCAAGACACAAGCACCCCAAAGTTTAGGGCTGCTCTGTTGACAAGGACCTCCACTTCATTCCACCTTCAATATCCCAGGAAAGAGAAAAATGGATAAAGAAGTTGTGGTCCTTATGTACAATGGAATATCACTCAGCCATGAAATCAATGTCATAAGGCTAGTAGCAGCATGATGAGTGGGTTTAGGTACGACGATTCTAAGTGAAATAAGTCACACAGAAAAGGACACTTCTCATAAGGTATCACTTATACAGGGAATGTAAAAACCGTTACACTTGAACTGAATTACAAAACAGAACAGAGTCACACATGCAGAAAACACACTATGGCTGCTTAACGGGAAAGGTGAGGTGGGGTGATACATAAAACAAGGGTTTCAAATTAGCTCAGATACCGTTCCATAAACCCAATGTGTAATAGACAAGACCTACTCATTGCTCAGAGAACTGGACTCAACACGCCCTATTCACCACACAAGAATATATCTGATTAGTAATAATCTTAAAACCTATGTATTGATATCTCTCTCTTAGTGTGTCAAGTGGGTGTAAAGCGGCATAAACACAGCAGTGAAAAGCAGCTAAACCCCATTATAAAAATAAATTACTTTTACAAACCCATGAAACAAAGACAGTGAAAGAGAGAGAAATTCTTACACAATGCGTTCAGGGGCTGTGATGCAACCTGGATTGACCATATCTAGACCCACAGCTGGATGAGACATAAGGGTGGACACTCTTGGGGCTGAGAGGTTTGGTGAGGTTGGGTGAGCAAATGCAGGCCCTTTAAAGTAATACTGCGTGGTACCCATCGCATGGGTCCCAAATCTCCAGGTTCAAGGGCATCTTCCTACATCGAAATCATGCATGAGAAAACAAAAAGATGGTACACCATGTGATGGGGAAAGGTTTCTAAAACGCACCTCATTTCTCTTCTCCTTGTGCCCGGGGTCGCCATTCCAGCCGCTTTCCTAGCAATCTCCCTACTTGGAGCATCAGCACCTTTAACCTCCTGTTCCGTACAGGTTGCAATTTGTCCTGAGGATGAACGGGAAGACGGGGAACCAGTGAGAGACTAGCTCTTGTTGTTGGGACAGGCACAGGTCACTCTATTTTCCCATCAGGAAGAAGAATTAACCACAGGCTCATCCTCCCCCCCGGAACCAGAACAGGGCCTGAAGCCATCCAGTGCTTTTGCGGCCAGCTCCCAAAAAAGCGAGTTGTAAAATGGAGCTTCAGGGCACTGCAATTCACAAACCTGCAGAGTTATAAATGATAACTCTCGTCCACAAATATATTGAGGGAAGGCAAAGAAGAGGATTTGAAATCAAGGCAGAATTGCAGGAAACAGATTTCAGGAGGTAGATTCGAATCGCCTTTAAAGCACATGAAAAGCGGCAAAACGTTGACAATGATGCCCTTGGCCAAAAAGGGCGTATGCGTTTTTTCCTGAATATATTCAGGAAAAAACGCATATGCCCTTTTTGGCCAACCAAGCAACATGGAAAGGCAAATCAGCGCTACAAAGAAGACTCGCTACCCATCGGTCAAAAGGGCCATGCTGAAAAAAGTCTCAAAACCAGAAATGCAGGACAGGCCATGGAGAAATGGGAGCCTTGCTACACTGATGGGCGGGATGTAAATTGCCAACAGCCACTCTGGAGAAGTGTACGGTGTGTCCTGAAACATGTAAAAAACACAGCTTAGAGAGCATAGGGCACTTCCACTCATGGGGGTATAAATTGGGAAAATGAAAAATCAGCAAGACACAAGCACCCCAAAGTTTAGGGCTGCTCTGTTGACAAGGACCTCCACTTCATTCCACCTTCAATATCCCAGGAAAGAGAAAAATGGATAAAGAAGTTGTGGTCCTTATGTACAATGGAATATCACTCAGCCATGAAATCAATGTCATAAGGCTAGTAGCAGCATGATGAGTGGGTTTAGGTACGACGATTCTAAGTGAAATAAGTCACACAGAAAAGGACACTTCTCATAAGGTATCACTTATACAGGGAATGTAAAAACCGTTACACTTGAACTGAATTACAAAACAGAACAGAGTCACACATGCAGAAAACACACTATGGCTGCTTAACGGGAAAGGTGAGGTGGGGTGATACATAAAACAAGGGTTTCAAATTAGCTCAGATACCGTTCCATAAACCCAATGTGTAATAGACAAGACCTACTCATTGCTCAGAGAACTGGACTCAACACGCCCTATTCACCACACAAGAATATATCTGATTAGTAATAATCTTAAAACCTATGTATTGATATCTCTCTCTTAGTGTGTCAAGTGGGTGTAAAGCGGCATAAACACAGCAGTGAAAAGCAGCTAAACCCCATTATAAAAATAAATTACTTTTACAAACCCATGAAACAAAGACAGTGAAAGAGAGAGAAATTCTTACACAATGCGTTCAGGGGCTGTGATGCAACCTGGATTGACCATATCTAGACCCACAGCTGGATGAGACATAAGGGTGGACACTCTTGGGGCTGAGAGGTTTGGTGAGGTTGGGTGAGCAAATGCAGGCCCTTTAAAGTAATACTGCGTGGTACCCATCGCATGGGTCCCAAATCTCCAGGTTCAAGGGCATCTTCCTACATCGAAATCATGCATGAGAAAACAAAAAGATGGTACACCATGTGATGGGGAAAGGTTTCTAAAACGCACCTCATTTCTCTTCTCCTTGTGCCCGGGGTCGCCATTCCAGCCGCTTTCCTAGCAATCTCCCTACTTGGAGCATCAGCACCTTTAACCTCCTGTTCCGTACAGGTTGCAATTTGTCCTGAGGATGAACGGGAAGACGGGGAACCAGTGAGAGACTAGCTCTTGTTGTTGGGACAGGCACAGGTCACTCTATTTTCCCATCAGGAAGAAGAATTAACCACAGGCTCCTCCTCCCCCTGGAACCAGAACAGGGCCTGAAGCCATCCAGTGCTTTTGCGGCCAGCTCCCAAAAAAGCGAGTTGTAAAATGGAGCTTCAGGGCACTGCAATTCACAAACCTGCAGAGTTATAAATGATAACTCTCGTCCGCAAATATATTGAGGGAAGGCAAAGAAGAGGATTTGAAATCAAGGCAGAATTGCAGGAAACAGATTTCAGGAGGTAGATTCGAATCGCCTTTAAAGCACATGAAAAGCGGCAAAACGTTGACAATGATGCCCTTGGCCAAAAAGGGCGTATGCGTTTTTTCCTGAATATATTCAGGAAAAAACGCATACGCCCTTTTTGGCCAACCAAGCAACCTGGAAAGGCAAATCAGCGCTACAAAGAAGACTCGCTACCCATCGGTCAAAAGGGCCATGCTGAAAAAAGTCTCAAAACCAGAAATGCAGGACAGGCCATGGAGAAATGGGAGCCTTGCTACACTGATGGGCGGGATGTAAATTGCCAACAGCCACTCTGGAGAAGTGTACGGTGTGTCCTGAAACATCTAAAAAACACAGCTTAGAGAGCATAAGGCACTTCCACTCATGGGGGTATAAATTGGGAAAATGAAAAATCAGCAAGACACAAACACCCCAAAGTTTAGGGCTACTCTGTTGACAAGGACCTCCACTTCATTCCACCTTCAATATCCCAGGAAAGAGAAAAATGGATAAAGAAGTTGTGGTCCTTATGTACAATGGAATATCACTCAGCCATGAAATCAATGTCATAAGGCTAGTAGCAGCATGATGAGTGGATTTAGGTACGACGATTCTAAGTGAAATAAGTCACACAGAAAAGGACACTTCTCATAAGGTATCACTTATAGAGGGAATGTAAAAACCGTTACACTTGAACTGAATTACAATACAGAACAGAGTCACACATGCAGAAAACACACTATGGCTGCTTAACGGGAAAGGTGAGGTGGGGTGATACATAAAACAAGGGTTTCAAATTACCTCAGATACCGTTCCATAAACCCAATATGTAATAGACAAGACCTACTCCTTGCTCAGAGAACTGGTCTCAACACGCCCTATTCACCGCAAAAGAATATATCTGACTAGTAATAATCTTAAAACCTATGTATTGATATCTCTCTGTTAGTGTGTCAAGTGGGTGTAAAGCGGCAAAAACACAGCAGTGAAAAGCAGCTAAACCCCATTAGAAAAATAAATTACTTCGAAAAACCCATGAAACAAAGACAGTGAAAGAGAGAGAAATTCTTACACAATGCGTTCAGGGGCTGTGATGCAACCTGGATTGACCATATCTAGACCCACAGCTGGATGAGACATAAGGGTGGACACTCTTGGGGCTGAGAGGTTTGGTGAGGTTGGGTGAGCAAATGCAGGCCCTTTAAAGTAATACTGCGTGGTACCCATCGCATGGGTCCCAAATCTCCAGGTTCAAGGGCATCTTCCTACATCGAAATCATGCATGAGAAAACAAAAAGATGGTACACCATGTGATGGGGAAAGGTTTCTAAAACGCACCTCATTTCTCTTCTCCTTGTGCCCGGGGTCGCCATTCCAGCCGCTTTCCTAGCAATCTCCCTACTTGGAGCATCAGCACCTTTAACCTCCTGTTCCGTACAGGTTGCAATTTGTCCTGAGGATGAACGGGAAGACGGGGAACCAGTGAGAGACTAGCTCTTGTTGTTGGGACAGGCACAGGTCACTCTATTTTCCCATCAGGAAGAAGAATTAACCACAGGCTCCTCCTCCCCCTGGAACCAGAACAGGGCCTGAAGCCATCCAGTGCTTTTGCGGCCAGCTCCCAAAAAAGCGAGTTGTAAAATGGAGCTTCAGGGCACTGCAATTCACAAACCTGCAGAGTTATAAATGATAACTCTCGTCCGCAAATATATTGAGGGAAGGCAAAGAAGAGGATTTGAAATCAAGGCAGAATTGCAGGAAACAGATTTCAGGAGGTAGATTCGAATCGCCTTTAAAGCACATGAAAAGCGGCAAAACGTTGACAATGATGCCCTTGGCCAAAAAGGGCGTATGCGTTTTTTCCTGAATATATTCAGGAAAAAACGCATACGCCCTTTTTGGCCAACCAAGCAACCTGGAAAGGCAAATCAGCGCTACAAAGAAGACTCGCTACCCATCGGTCAAAAGGGCCATGCTGAAAAAAGTCTCAAAACCAGAAATGCAGGACAGGCCATGGAGAAATGGGAGCCTTGCTACACTGATGGGCGGGATGTAAATTGCCAACAGCCACTCTGGAGAAGTGTACGGTGTGTCCTGAAACATCTAAAAAACACAGCTTAGAGAGCATAAGGCACTTCCACTCATGGGGGTATAAATTGGGAAAATGAAAAATCAGCAAGACACAAGCACCCCAAAGTTTAGGGCTGCTCTGTTGACAAGGACCTCCACTTCATTCCACCTTCAATATCCCAGGAAAGAGAAAAATGGATAAAGAAGTTGTGGTCCTTATGTACAATGGAATATCACTCAGCCATGAAATCAATGTCATAAGGCTAGTAGCAGCATGATGAGTGGATTTAGGTACGACGATTCTAAGTGAAATAAGTCACACAGAAAAGGACACTTCTCATAAGGTATCACTTATAGAGGGAATGTAAAAACCGTTACACTTGAACTGAATTACAATACAGAACAGAGTCACACATGCAGAAAACACACTATGGCTGCTTAACGGGAAAGGTGAGGTGGGGTGATACATAAAACAAGGGTTTCAAATTACCTCAGATACCGTTCCATAAACCCAATATGTAATAGACAAGACCTACTCCTTGCTCAGAAAACTGGTCTCAACACGCCCTATTCACCGCAAAAGAATATATCTGACTAGTAATAATCTTAAAACCTATGTATTGATATCTCTCTGTTAGTGTGTCAAGTGGGTGTAAAGCGGCAAAAACACAGCAGTGAAAAGCAGCTAAACCGCATTAGAAAAATAAATTACTTCGAAAAACCCATGAAACAAAGACAGTGAAAGAGAGAGAAATTCTTACACAATGCGTTCAGGGGCTGTGATGCAACCTGGATTGACCATATCTAGACCCACAGCTGGATGAGACATAAGGGTGGACACTCTTGGGGCTGAGAGGTTTGGTGAGGTTGGGTGAGCAAATGCAGGCCCTTTAAAGTAATACTGCGTGGTACCCATCGCATGGGTCCCAAATCTCCAGGTTCAAGGGCATATTCCTACATCGAAATCATGCATGAGAAAACAAAAAGATGGTACACCATGTGATGGGGAAAGGTTTCTAACCAAGCAACCTGGAAAGGCAAATCAGCGCTACAAAGAAGACTCGCTACCCATCGGTCAAAAGGGCCATGCTGAAAAAAGTCTCAAAACCAGAAATGCAGGACAGGCCATGGAGAAATGGGAGCCTTGCTACACTGAGGGGCGGGATGTAAATTGCCAACAGCCACTCTGGAGAAGTGTACGGTGTGTCCTGAAACATCTAAAAAACACAGCTTAGAGAGCATAGGGCACTTCCACTCATGGGGGTATACATTGGGAAAATGAAAAATCAGCAAGACACAAGCACCCCAAAGTTTAGGGCTGCTCTGTTGACAACGACCTCCACTTCATTCCACCTTCAATATCCCAGGAAAGAGAAAAATGGATAAAGAAGTTGTGGTCCTTATGTACAATGGAATATCACTCAGCCATGAAATCAATGTCATAAGGCTAGTAGCAGCATGATGAGTGGATTTAGGTACGACGATTCTAAGTGAAATAAGTCACACAGAAAAGGACACTTCTCATAAGGTATCACTTATAGAGGGAATGTAAAAACCGTTACACTTGAACTGAATTACAATACAGAACAGAGTCACACATGCAGAAAACACACTATGGCTACTTAACGGGAAAGGTGAGGTGGGGTGATACATAAAACAAGGGTTTCAAATTACCTCAGATACCGTTCCATAAACCCAATATGTAATAGACAAGACCTACTCCTTGCTCAGAGAACTGGTCTCAACACGCCCTATTCACCGCAAAAGAATATATCTGACTAGTAATAATCTTAAAACCTATGTATTGATATCTCTCTGTTAGTGTGTCAAGTGGGTGTAAAGCGGCAAAAACACAGCAGTGAAAAGCAGCTAAACCCCATTAGAAAAATAAATTACTTCGAAAAACCCATGAAACAAAGACAGTGAAAGAGAGAGAAATTCTTACACAATGCGTTCAGGGGCTGTGATGCAACCTGGATTGACCATATCTAGACCCACAGCTGGATGAGACATAAGGGTGGACACTCTTGGGGCTGAGAGGTTTGGTGAGGTTGGGTGAGCAAATGCAGGCCCTTTAAAGTAATACTGCGTGGTACCCATCGCATGGGTCCCAAATCTCCAGGTTCAAGGGCATATTCCTACATCGAAATCATGCATGAGAAAACAAAAAGATGGTACACCATGTGATGGGGAAAGGTTTCTAACCAAGCAACCTGGAAAGGCAAATCAGCGCTACAAAGAAGACTCGCTACCCATCGGTCAAAAGGGCCATGCTGAAAAAAGTCTCAAAACCAGAAATGCAGGACAGGCCATGGAGAAATGGGAGCCTTGCTACACTGAGGGGCGGGATGTAAATTGCCAACAGCCACTCTGGAGAAGTGTACGGTGTGTCCTGAAACATCTAAAAAACACAGCTTAGAGAGCATAGGGCACTTCCACTCATGGGGGTATACATTGGGAAAATGAAAAATCAGCAAGACACAAGCACCCCAAAGTTTAGGGCTGCTCTGTTGACAACGACCTCCACTTCATTCCACCTTCAATATCCCAGGAAAGAGAAAAATGGATAAAGAAGTTGTGGTCCTTATGTACAATGGAATATCACTCAGCCATGAAATCAATGTCATAAGGCTAGTAGCAGCATGATGAGTGGATTTAGGTACGACGATTCTAAGTGAAATAAGTCACACAGAAAAGGACACTTCTCATAAGGTATCACTTATAGAGGGAATGTAAAAACCGTTACACTTGAACTGAATTACAATACAGAACAGAGTCACACATGCAGAAAACACACTATGGCTGCTTAACGGGAAAGGTGAGGTGGGGTGATACATAAAACAAGGGTTTCAAATTACCTCAGATACCGTTCCATAAACCCAATATGTAATAGACAAGACCTACTCCTTGCTCAGAAAACTGGTCTCAACACGCCCTATTCACCGCAAAAGAATATATCTGACTAGTAATAATCTTAAAACCTATGTATTGATATCTCTCTGTTAGTGTGTCAAGTGGGTGTAAAGCGGCAAAAACACAGCAGTGAAAAGCAGCTAAACCCCATTAGAAAAATAAATTACTTCGAAAAACCCATGAAACAAAGACAGTGAAAGAGAGAGAAATTCTTACACAATGCGTTCAGGGGCTGTGATGCAACCTGGATTGACCATATCTAGACCCACAGCTGGATGAGACATAAGGGTGGACACTCTTGGGGCTGAGAGGTTTGGTGAGGTTGGGTGAGCAAATGCAGGCCCTTTAAAGTAATACTGCGTGGTACCCATCGCATGGGTCCCAAATCTCCAGGTTCAAGGGCATATTCCTACATCGAAATCATGCATGAGAAAACAAAAAGATGGTACACCATGTGATGGGGAAAGGTTTCTAACCAAGCAACCTGGAAAGGCAAATCAGCGCTACAAAGAAGACTCGCTACCCATCGGTCAAAAGGGCCATGCTGAAAAAAGTCTCAAAACCAGAAATGCAGGACAGGCCATGGAGAAATGGGAGCCTTGCTACACTGAGGGGCGGGATGTAAATTGCCAACAGCCACTCTGGAGAAGTGTACGGTGTGTCCTGAAACATCTAAAAAACATAGCTTAGAGAGCATAGGGCACTTCCACTCATGGGGGTATACATTGGGAAAATGAAAAATCAGCAAGACACAAGCACCCCAAAGTTTAGGGCTGCTCTGTTGACAACGACCTCCACTTCATTCCACCTTCAATATCCCAGGAAAGAGAAAAATGGATAAAGAAGTTGTGGTCCTTATGTACAATGGAATATCACTCAGCCATGAAATCAATGTCATAAGGCTAGTAGCAGCATGATGAGTGGATTTAGGTACGACGATTCTAAGTGAAATAAGTCACACAGAAAAGGACACTTCTCATAAGGTATCACTTATAGAGGGAATGTCAAAACCGTTACACTTGAACTGAATTACAAAACAGAACAGAGTCACACATGCAGAAAACACACTATGGCTGCTTAACGGGAAAGGTGAGGTGGGGTGATACATAAAACAAGGGTTTCAAATTAGCTCAGATACCGTTCAATAAACCCAATATGTAATAGACAAGACCTACTCCTTGCTCAGAGAACTGGACTTAACACGCCCTATTCACCACACAAGAATATATCTGACTAGTAATAATCTTAAAACCTATGTATTGATATCTCCCTCTTAGTGTGTCAAGTGGGTGTAAAGCGGCATAAACACAGCAGTGAAAAGCAGCTAAACCCCATTATAAAAATAAATTACTTTTACAAACCCATGAAACAAAGACAGTGAAAGAGAGAGAAATTCTTACACAATGCGTTCAGGGGCCGTGATGCAACATGGATTGACCATATCTAGACCCACAGCTGGATGAGACATAAGGGTGGACACTCTTGGGGCTGAGAGGTTTGGTGAGGTTGGGTGAGCAAATGCAGACCCTTTAAAGTAATACTGCGTGGTACCCATCGCATGGGTCCCAAATCTCCAGGTTCAAGGGCATCTTCCTACATCGAAAACATGCATGAGAAAACAAAAAGATGGTACACCATGTGATGGGGAAAGGTTTCTAAAACGCACTTCATTTCTCTTCTCCTTGTGCCCGGGGTCGCCATTCCAGCCGCTTTCCTAGCAATCTCCCTACTTGGAGCATCAGCACCTTTAACCTCCTGTTCCGTACAGGTTGCAATTTGTCCTGAGGATGAACGGGAAGACGGGGAACCAGTGAGAGACTAGCTCTTGTTGTTGGGACAGGCACAGGTCACTCTATTTTCCCATCAGGAAGAAGAATTAACCACAGGCTCATCCTGCCCCCGGAACCAGAACAGGGCCTGAAGCCATCCAGTGCTTTTGCGGCCAGCTCCCAAAAAAGCGAGTTGTAAAATGGAGCTTCAGGGCACTGCAATTCACAAACCTGCAGAGTTATAAATGATAACTCTCGTCCACAAATATATTGAGGGAAGGCAAAGAAGAGGATTTGAAATCAAGGCAGAATTGCAGGAAACAGATTTCAGGAGGTAGATTCGAATCGCCTTTAAAGCACATGAAAAGCGGCAAAAAGTTGACAATGATGCCCTTGGCCAAAAAGGGCGTATGCGTTTTTTCCTGAATATATTCAGGAAAAAACGCATACGCCCTTTTTGGCCAACCAAGCAACCTGGAAAGGCAAATCAGCGCTACAAAGAAGACTCGCTACCCATCGGTCAAAAGGGCCATGCTGAAAAAAGTCTCAAAACCAGAAATGCAGGACAGGCCATGGAGAAATGGGAGCCTTGCTACACTGATGGGCGGGATGTAAATTGCCAACAGCCACTCTGGAGAAGTGTACGGTGTGTCCTGAAACATCTAAAAAACACAGCTTAGAGAGCATAGGGCACTTCCACTCATGGGGGTATAAATTGGGAAAATGAAAAATCAGCAAGACACAAGCACCCCAAAGTTTAGGGCTGCTCTGTTGACAAGGACCTCCACTTCATTCCACCTTCAATATCCCAGGAAAGAGAAAAATGGATAAAGAAGTTGTGGTCCTTATGTACAATGGAATATCACTCAGCCATGAAATCAATGTCATAAGGCTAGTAGCAGCATGATGAGTGGGTTTAGGTACGACGATTCTAAGTGAAATAAGTCACACAGAAAAGGACACTTCTCATAAGGTATCACTTATAGAGGGAATGTCAAAACCGTTACACTTGAACTGAATTACAAAACAGAACAGAGTCACACATGCAGAAAACACACTATGGCTGCTTAACGGGAAAGGTGAGGTGGGGAGATACATAAAACAAGGGTTTCAAATTAGCTCAGATACCGTTCCATAAACCCAATATGTAATAGACAAGACCTACTCCTTGCTCAGAGAACTGGACTCAACACGCCCTATTCACCACACAAGAATATATCTGATTAGTAATAATCTTAAAACCTATGTATTGATATCTCTCTCTTAGTGTGTCAAGTGGGTGTAAAGCGGCATAAACACAGCAGTGAAAAGCAGCTAAACCCCATTATAAAAATAAATTACTTTTACAAACCCATGAAACAAAGACAGTGAAAGAGAGAGAAATTCTTACACAATGCGTTCAGGGGCTGTGATGCAACCTGGATTGACCATATCTAGACCCACAGCTGGATGAGACATAAGGGTGGACACTCTTGGGGCTGAGAGGTTTGGTGAGGTTGGGTGAGCAAATGCAGGCCCTTTAAAGTAATACTGCGTGGTACCCATCGCATGGGTCCCAAATCTCCAGGTTCAAGGGCATATTCCTACATCGAAATCATGCATGAGAAAACAAAAAGATGGTACACCATGTGATGGGGAAAGGTTTCTAAAACGCACCTCATTTCTCTTCTCCTTGTGCCCGGGGTCGCCATTCCAGCCGCTTTCCTAGCAATCTCCCTACTTGGAGCATCAGCACCTTTAACCTCCTGTTCCGTACAGGTTGCAATTTGTCCTGAGGATGAACGGGAAGACGGGGAACCAGTGAGAGACTAGCTCTTGTTGTTGGGACAGGCACAGGTCACTCTATTTTCCCATCAGGAAGAAGAATTAACCACAGGCTCCTCCTCCCCCTGGAACCAGAACAGGGCCTGAAGCCATCCAGTGCTTTTGCGGCCAGCTCCCAAAAAAGCGAGTTGTAAAATGGAGCTTCAGGGCACTGCAATTCACAAACCTGCAGAGTTATAAATGATAACTCTCTTCCGCAAATATATTGAGGGAAGGCAAAGAAGAGGATTTGAAATCAAGGCAGAATTGCAGGAAACAGATTTCAGGAGGTAGATTCGAATCGCCTTTAAAGCACATGAAAAGCGGCAAAACGTTGACAATGATGCCCTTGGCCAAAAAGGGCGTATGCGTTTTTTCCTGAATATATTCAGGAAAAAACGCATACGCCCTTTTTGGCCAACCAAGCAACCTGGAAAGGCAAATCAGCGCTACAAAGAAGACTCGCTACCCATCGGTCAAAAGGGCCATGCTGAAAAAAGTCTCAAAACCAGAAATGCAGGACAGGCCATGGAGAAATGGGAGCCTTGCTACACTGATGGGCGGGATGTAAATTGCCAACAGCCACTCTGGAGAAGTGTACGGTGTGTCCTGAAACATCTAAAAAACACAGCTTAGAGAGCATAGGGCACTTCCACTCATGGGGGTATAAATTGGGAAAATGAAAAATCAGCAAGACACAAGCACCCCAAAGTTTAGGGCTGCTCTGTTGACAAGGACCTCCACTTCATTCCACCTTCAATATCCCAGGAAAGAGAAAAATGGATAAAGAAGTTGTGGTCCTTATGTACAATGGAATATCACTCAGCCATGAAATCAATGTCATAAGGCTAGTAGCAGCATGATGAGTGGATTTAGGTACGACGATTCTAAGTGAAATAAGTCACACAGAAAAGGACACTTCTCATAAGGTATCACTTATAGAGGGAATGTCAAAACCGTTACACTTGAACTGAATTACAAAACAGAACAGAGTCACACATGCAGAAAACACACTATGGCTGCTTAACGGGAAAGGTGAGGTGGGGTGATACATAAAACAAGGGTTTCAAATTAGCTCAGATACCGTTCCATAAACCCAATATGTAATAGACAAGACCTACTCCTTGCTCAGAGAACTGGTCTCAACACGCCCTATTCACCGCAAAAGAATATATCTGACTAGTAATAATCTTAAAACCTACGTATTGATATCTCTCTGTTAGTGTGTCAAGTGGGTGTAAAGCGGCAAAAACACAGCAGTGAAAAGCAGCTAAACCCCATTAGAAAAATAAATTACTTCGAAAAACCCATGAAACAAAGACAGTGAAAGAGAGAGAAATTCTTACACAATGCGTTCAGGGGCTGTGATGCAACCTGGATTGACCATATCTAGACCCACAGCTGGATGAGACATAAGGGTGGACACTCTTGGGGCTGAGAGGTTTGGTGAGGTTGGGTGAGCAAATGCAGGCCCTTTAAAGTAATACTGCGTGGTACCCATCGCATGGGTCCCAAATCTCCAGGTTCAAGGGCATATTCCTACATCGAAATCATGCATGAGAAAACAAAAAGATGGTACACCATGTGATGGGGAAAGGTTTCTAACCAAGCAACCTGGAAAGGCAAATCAGCGCTACAAAGAAGACTCGCTACCCATCGGTCAAAAGGGCCATGCTGAAAAAAGTCTCAAAACCAGAAATGCAGGACAGGCCATGGAGAAATGGGAGCCTTGCTACACTGATGGGCGGGATGTAAATTGCCAACAGCCACTCTGGAGAAGTGTACGGTGTGTCCTGAAACATCTAAAAAACACAGCTTAGAGAGCATAGGGCACTTCCACTCATGGGGGTATAAATTGGGAAAATGAAAAATCAGCAAGACACAAGCACCCCAAAGTTTAGGGCTGCTCTGTTGACAAGGACCTCCACTTCATTCCACCTTCAATATCCCAGGAAAGAGAAAAATGGATAAAGAAGTTGTGGTCCTTATGTACAATGGAATATCACTCAGCCATGAAATCAATGTCATAAGGCTAGTAGCAGCATGATGAGTGGATTTAGGTACGACGATTCTAAGTGAAATAAGTCACACAGAAAAGGACACTTCTCATAAGGTATCACTTATACAGGGAATGTAAAAACCGTTACACTTGAACTGAATTACAAAACAGAACAGAGTCACACATGCAGAAAACACACTATGGCTGCTTAACGGGAAAGGTGAGGTGGGGTGATACATAAAACAAGGGTTTCAAATTAGCTCAGATACCGTTCCATAAACCCAATATGTAATAGACAAGACCTACTCCTTGCTCAGAGAACTGGTCTCAACACGCCCTATTCACCGCAAAAGAATATATCTGACTAGTAATAATCTTAAAACCTATGTATTGATATCTCTCTGTTAGTGTGTCAAGTGGGTGTAAAGCGGCAAAAACACAGCAGTGAAAAGCAGCTAAACCCCATTATAAAAATAAATTACTTTTACAAACCCATGAAACAAAGACAGTGAAAGAGAGAGAAATTCTTACACAATGCGTTCAGGGGCTGTGATGCAACCTGGATTGACCATATCTAGACCCACAGCTGGATGAGACATAAGGGTGGACACTCTTGGGGCTGAGAGGTTTGGTGAGGTTGGGTGAGCAAATGCAGGCCCTTTAAAGTAATACTGCGTGGTACCCATCGCATGGGTCCCAAATCTCCAGGTTCAAGGGCATATTCCTACATCGAAATCATGCATGAGAAAACAAAAAGATGGTACACCATGTGATGGGGAAAGGTTTCTAAAACGCACCTCATTTCTCTTCTCCTTGTGCCCGGGGTCGCCATTCCAGCCGCTTTCCTAGCAATCTCCCTACTTGGAGCATCAGCACCTTTAACCTCCTGTTCCGTACAGGTTGCAATTTGTCCTGAGGATGAACGGGAAGACGGGGAACCAGTGAGAGACTAGCTCTTGTTGTTGGGACAGGCACAGGTCACTCTATTTTCCCATCAGGAAGAAGAATTAACCACAGGCTCCTCCTCCCCCTGGAACCAGAACAGGGCCTGAAGCCATCCAGTGCTTTTGCGGCCAGCTCCCAAAAAAGCGAGTTGTAAAATGGAGCTTCAGGGCACTGCAATTCACAAACCTGCAGAGTTATAAATGATAACTCTCTTCCGCAAATATATTGAGGGAAGGCAAAGAAGAGGATTTGAAATCAAGGCAGAATTGCAGGAAACAGATTTCAGGAGGTAGATTCGAATCGCCTTTAAAGCACATGAAAAGCGGCAAAACGTTGACAATGATGCCCTTGGCCAAAAAGGGCGTATGCGTTTTTTCCTGAATATATTCAGGAAAAAACGCATACGCCCTTTTTGGCCAACCAAGCAACCTGGAAAGGCAAATCAGCGCTACAAAGAAGACTCGCTACCCATCGGTCAAAAGGGCCATGCTGAAAAAAGTCTCAAAACCAGAAATGCAGGACAGGCCATGGAGAAATGGGAGCCTTGCTACACTGATGGGCGGGATGTAAATTGCCAACAGCCACTCTGGAGAAGTGTACGGTGTGTCCTGAAACATCTAAAAAACACAGCTTAGAGAGCATAGGGCACTTCCACTCATGGGGGTATAAATTGGGAAAATGAAAAATCAGCAAGACACAAGCACCCCAAAGTTTAGGGCTGCTCTGTTGACAAGGACCTCCACTTCATTCCACCTTCAATATCCCAGGAAAGAGAAAAATGGATAAAGAAGTTGTGGTCCTTATGTACAATGGAATATCACTCAGCCATGAAATCAATGTCATAAGGCTAGTAGCAGCATGATGAGTGGATTTAGGTACGACGATTCTAAGTGAAATAAGTCACACAGAAAAGGACACTTCTCATAAGGTATCACTTATAGAGGGAATGTCAAAACCGTTACACTTGAACTGAATTACAAAACAGAACAGAGTCACACATGCAGAAAACACACTATGGCTGCTTAACGGGAAAGGTGAGGTGGGGTGATACATAAAACAAGGGTTTCAAATTAGCTCAGATACCGTTCCATAAACCCAATATGTAATAGACAAGACCTACTCCTTGCTCAGAGAACTGGTCTCAACACGCCCTATTCACCGCAAAAGAATATATCTGACTAGTAATAATCTTAAAACCTACGTATTGATATCTCTCTGTTAGTGTGTCAAGTGGGTGTAAAGCGGCAAAAACACAGCAGTGAAAAGCAGCTAAACCCCATTAGAAAAATAAATTACTTCGAAAAACCCATGAAACAAAGACAGTGAAAGAGAGAGAAATTCTTACACAATGCGTTCAGGGGCTGTGATGCAACCTGGATTGACCATATCTAGACCCACAGCTGGATGAGACATAAGGGTGGACACTCTTGGGGCTGAGAGGTTTGGTGAGGTTGGGTGAGCAAATGCAGGCCCTTTAAAGTAATACTGCGTGGTACCCATCGCATGGGTCCCAAATCTCCAGGTTCAAGGGCATATTCCTACATCGAAATCATGCATGAGAAAACAAAAAGATGGTACACCATGTGATGGGGAAAGGTTTCTAACCAAGCAACCTGGAAAGGCAAATCAGCGCTACAAAGAAGACTCGCTACCCATCGGTCAAAAGGGCCATGCTGAAAAAAGTCTCAAAACCAGAAATGCAGGACAGGCCATGGAGAAATGGGAGCCTTGCTACACTGATGGGCGGGATGTAAATTGCCAACAGCCACTCTGGAGAAGTGTACGGTGTGTCCTGAAACATCTAAAAAACACAGCTTAGAGAGCATAGGGCACTTCCACTCATGGGGGTATAAATTGGGAAAATGAAAAATCAGCAAGACACAAGCACCCCAAAGTTTAGGGCTGCTCTGTTGACAAGGACCTCCACTTCATTCCACCTTCAATATCCCAGGAAAGAGAAAAATGGATAAAGAAGTTGTGGTCCTTATGTACAATGGAATATCACTCAGCCATGAAATCAATGTCATAAGGCTAGTAGCAGCATGATGAGTGGATTTAGGTACGACGATTCTAAGTGAAATAAGTCACACAGAAAAGGACACTTCTCATAAGGTATCACTTATACAGGGAATGTAAAAACCGTTACACTTGAACTGAATTACAAAACAGAACAGAGTCACACATGCAGAAAACACACTATGGCTGCTTAACGGGAAAGGTGAGGTGGGGTGATACATAAAACAAGGGTTTCAAATTAGCTCAGATACCGTTCCATAAACCCAATATGTAATAGACAAGACCTACTCCTTGCTCAGAGAACTGGTCTCAACACGCCCTATTCACCGCAAAAGAATATATCTGACTAGTAATTATCTTAAAACCTATGTATTGATATCTCTCTGTTAGTGTGTCAAGTGGGTGTAAAGCGGCAAAAACACAGCAGTGAAAAGCAGCTAAACCCCATTATAAAAATAAATTACTTCGAAAAACCCATGAAACAAAGACAGTGAAAGAGAGAGAAATTCTTACACAATGCGTTCAGGGGCTGTGATGCAACCTGGATTGACCATATCTAGACCCACAGCTGGATGAGACATAAGGGTGGACACTCTTGGGGCTGAGAGGTTTGGTGAGGTTGGGTGAGCAAATGCAGGCCCTTTAAAGTAATACTGCGTGGTACCCATCGCATGGGTCCCAAATCTCCAGGTTCAAGGGCATATTCCTACATCGAAATCATGCATGAGAAAACAAAAAGATGGTACACCATGTGATGGGGAAAGGTTTCTAAAACGCACCTCATTTCTCTTCTCCTTGTGCCCGGGGTCGCCATTCCAGCCGCTTTCCTAGCAATCTCCCTACTTGGAGCATCAGCACCTTTAACCTCCTGTTCCGTACAGGTTGCAATTTGTCCTGAGGATGAACGGGAAGACGGGGAACCAGTGAGAGACTAGCTCTTGTTGTTGGGACAGGCACAGGTCACTCTATTTTCCCATCAGGAAGAAGAATTAACCACAGGCTCCTCCTCCCCCTGGAACCAGAACAGGGCCTGAAGCCATCCAGTGCTTTTGCGGCCAGCTCCCAAAAAAGCGAGTTGTAAAATGGAGCTTCAGGGCACTGCAATTCACAAACCTGCAGAGTTATAAATGATAACTCTCGTCCGCAAATATATTGAGGGAAGGCAAAGAAGAGGATTTGAAATCAAGGCAGAATTGCAGGAAACAGATTTCAGGAGGTAGATTCGAATCGCCTTTAAAGCACATGAAAAGCGGCAAAACGTTGACAATGATGCCCTTGGCCAAAAAGGGCGTATGCGTTTTTTCCTGAATATATTCAGGAAAAAACGCATACGCCCTTTTTGGCCAACCAAGCAACCTGGAAAGGCAAATCAGCGCTACAAAGAAGACTCGCTACCCATCGGTCAAAAGGGCCATGCTGAAAAAAGTCTCAAAACCAGAAATGCAGGACAGGCCATGGAGAAATGGGAGCCTTGCTACACTGATGGGCGGGATGTAAATTGCCAACAGCCACTCTGGAGAAGTGTACGGTGTGTCCTGAAACATCTAAAAAACACAGCTTAGAGAGCATAGGGCACTTCCACTCATGGGGGTATAAATTGGGAAAATGAAAAATCAGCAAGACACAAGCACCCCAAAGTTTAGGGCTGCTCTGTTGACAAGGACCTCCACTTCATTCCACCTTCAATATCCCAGGAAAGAGAAAAATGGATAAAGAAGTTGTGGTCCTTATGTACAATGGAATATCACTCAGCCATGAAATCAATGTCATAAGGCTAGTAGCAGCATGATGAGTGGATTTAGGTACGACGATTCTAAGTGAAATAAGTCACACAGAAAAGGACACTTCTCATAAGGTATCACTTATAGAGGGAATGTCAAAACCGTTACACTTGAACTGAATTACAAAACAGAACAGAGTCACACATGCAGAAAACACACTATGGCTGCTTAACGGGAAAGGTGAGGTGGGGTGATACATAAAACAAGGGTTTCAAATTAGCTCAGATACCGTTCCATAAACCCAATATGTAATAGACAAGACCTACTCCTTGCTCAGAGAACTGGTCTCAACACGCCCTATTCACCGCAAAAGAATATATCTGACTAGTAATAATCTTAAAACCTACGTATTGATATCTCTCTGTTAGTGTGTCAAGTGGGTGTAAAGCGGCAAAAACACAGCAGTGAAAAGCAGCTAAACCCCATTAGAAAAATAAATTACTTCGAAAAACCCATGAAACAAAGACAGTGAAAGAGAGAGAAATTCTTACACAATGCGTTCAGGGGCTGTGATGCAACCTGGATTGACCATATCTAGACCCACAGCTGGATGAGACATAAGGGTGGACACTCTTGGGGCTGAGAGGTTTGGTGAGGTTGGGTGAGCAAATGCAGGCCCTTTAAAGTAATACTGCGTGGTACCCATCGCATGGGTCCCAAATCTCCAGGTTCAAGGGCATATTCCTACATCGAAATCATGCATGAGAAAACAAAAAGATGGTACACCATGTGATGGGGAAAGGTTTCTAACCAAGCAACCTGGAAAGGCAAATCAGCGCTACAAAGAAGACTCGCTACCCATCGGTCAAAAGGGCCATGCTGAAAAAAGTCTCAAAACCAGAAATGCAGGACAGGCCATGGAGAAATGGGAGCCTTGCTACACTGATGGGCGGGATGTAAATTGCCAACAGCCACTCTGGAGAAGTGTACGGTGTGTCCTGAAACATCTAAAAAACACAGCTTAGAGAGCATAGGGCACTTCCACTCATGGGGGTATAAATTGGGAAAATGAAAAATCAGCAAGACACAAGCACCCCAAAGTTTAGGGCTGCTCTGTTGACAAGGACCTCCACTTCATTCCACCTTCAATATCCCAGGAAAGAGAAAAATGGATAAAGAAGTTGTGGTCCTTATGTACAATGGAATATCACTCAGCCATGAAATCAATGTCATAAGGCTAGTAGCAGCATGATGAGTGGATTTAGGTACGACGATTCTAAGTGAAATAAGTCACACAGAAAAGGACACTTCTCATAAGGTATCACTTATACAGGGAATGTAAAAACCGTTACACTTGAACTGAATTACAAAACAGAACAGAGTCACACATGCAGAAAACACACTATGGCTGCTTAACGGGAAAGGTGAGGTGGGGTGATACATAAAACAAGGGTTTCAAATTAGCTCAGATACCGTTCCATAAACCCAATATGTAATAGACAAGACCTACTCCTTGCTCAGAGAACTGGTCTCAACACGCCCTATTCACCGCACAAGAATATATCTGACTAGTAATAATCTTAAAACCTATGTATTGATATCTCTCTGTTAGTGTGTCAAGTGGGTGTAAAGCGGCAAAAACACAGCAGTGAAAAGCAGCTAAACCCCATTATAAAAATAAATTACTTCGAAAAACCCATGAAACAAAGACAGTGAAAGAGAGAGAAATTCTTACACAATGCGTTCAGGGGCTGTGATGCAACCTGGATTGACCATATCTAGACCCACAGCTGGATGAGACATAAGGGTGGACACTCTTGGGGCTGAGAGGTTTGGTGAGGTTGGGTGAGCAAATGCAGGGCCTTTAAAGTAATACTGCGTGGTACCCATCGCATGGGTCCCAAATCTCCAGGTTCAAGGGCATATTCCTACATCGAAATCATGCATGAGAAAACAAAAAGATGGTACACCATGTGATGGGGAAAGGTTTCTAAAACGCACCTCATTTCTCTTCTCCTTGTGCCCGGGGTCGCCATTCCAGCCGCTTTCCTAGCAATCTCCCTACTTGGAGCATCAGCACCTTTAACCTCCTGTTCCGTACAGGTTGCAATTTGTCCTGAGGATGAACGGGAAGACGGGGAACCAGTGAGAGACTAGCTCTTGTTGTTGGGACAGGCACAGGTCACTCTATTTTCCCATCAGGAAGAAGAATTAACCACAGGCTCCTCCTCCCCCCCGGAACCAGAACAGGGCCTGAAGCCATCCAGTGCTTTTGCGGCCAGCTCCCAAAAAAGCGAGTTGTAAAATGGAGGTTCAGGGCACTGCAATTCACAAACCTGCAGAGTTATAAATGATAACTCTCGTCCGCAAATATATTGAGGGAAGGCAAAGAAGAGGATTTGAAATCAAGGCAGAATTGCAGGAAACAGATTTCAGGAGGTAGATTCGAATCGCCTTTAAAGCACATGAAAAGCGGCAAAACGTTGACAATGATGCCCTTGGCCAAAAAGGGCGTATGCGTTTTTTCCTGAATATATTCAGGAAAAAACGCATACGCCCTTTTTGGCCAACCAAGCAACCTGGAAAGGCAAATCAGCGCTACAAAGAAGACTCGCTACCCATCGGTCAAAAGGGCCATGCTGAAAAAAGTCTCAAAACCAGAAATGCAGGACAGGCCATGGAGAAATGGGAGCCTTGCTACACTGATGGGCGGGATGTAAATTGCCAACAGCCACTCTGGAGAAGTGTACGGTGTGTCCTGAAACATCTAAAAAACACAGCTTAGAGAGCATAGGGCACTTCCACTCATGGGGGTATAAATTGGGAAAATGAAAAATCAGCAAGACACAAGCACCCCAAAGTTTAGGGCTGCTCTGTTGACAAGGACCTCCACTTCATTCCACCTTCAATATCCCAGGAAAGAGAAAAATGGATAAAGAAGTTGTGGTCCTTATGTACAATGGAATATCACTCAGCCATGAAATCAATGTCATAAGGCTAGTAGCAGCATGATGAGTGGATTTAGGTACGACGATTCTAAGTGAAATAAGTCACACAGAAAAGGACACTTCTCATAAGGTATCACTTATACAGGGAATGTAAAAACCGTTACACTTGAACTGAAT
This sequence comes from Balaenoptera ricei, assembly GCF_028023285.1. Classification (NCBI taxonomy): domain Eukaryota; kingdom Metazoa; phylum Chordata; class Mammalia; order Artiodactyla; family Balaenopteridae; genus Balaenoptera; species Balaenoptera ricei. The sequence continues at coordinate 23,157,580 of NC_082657.1, read as the reverse complement.
TACAAAACAGAACAGAGTCACACATGCAGAAAACACACTATGGCTGCTTAACGGGAAAGGTGAGGTGGGGTGATACATAAAACAAGGGTTTCAAATTAGCTCAGATACCGTTCCATAAACCCAATATGTAATAGACAAGACCTACTCCTTGCTCAGAGAACTGGTCTCAACACGCCCTATTCACCGCACAAGAATATATCTGACTAGTAATAATCTTAAAACCTATGTATTGATATCTCTCTGTTAGTGTGTCAAGTGGGTGTAAAGCGGCAAAAACACAGCAGTGAAAAGCAGCTAAACCCCATTATAAAAATAAATTACTTCGAAAAACCCATGAAACAAAGACAGTGAAAGAGAGAGAAATTCTTACACAATGCCTTCAGGGGCTGTGATGCAACCTGGATTGACCATATCTAGACCCACAGCTGGATGAGACATAAGGGTGGACACTCTTGGGGCTGAGAGGTTTGGTGAGGTTGGGTGAGCAAATGCAGGCCCTTTAAAGTAATACTGCGTGGTACCCATCGCATGGGTCCCAAATATCCAGGTTGAAGGGCATATTCCTACATCGAAATCATGCATGAGAAAACAAAAAGATGGTACACCATGTGATGGGGAAAGGTTTCTAAAACGCACCTCATTTCTCTTCTCCTTGTGCCCGGGGTCGCCATTCCAGCCGCTTTCCTAGCAATCTCCCTACTTGGAGCATCAGCACCTTTAACCTCCTGTTCCGTACAGGTTGCAATTTGTCCTGAGGATGAACGGGAAGACGGGGAACCAGTGAGAGACTAGCTCTTGTTGTTGGGACAGGCACAGGTCACTCTATTTTCCCATCAGGAAGAAGAATTAACCACAGGCTCCTCCTCCCCCCCGGAACCAGAACAGGGCCTGAAGCCATCCAGTGCTTTTGCGGCCAGCTCCCAAAAAAGCGAGTTGTAAAATGGAGCTTCAGGGCACTGCAATTCACAAACCTGCAGAGTTATAAATGATAACTCTCGTCCACAAATATATTGAGGGAAGGCAAAGAAGAGGATTTGAAATCAAGGCAGAATTGCAGGAAACAGATTTCAGGAGGTAGATTCGAATCGCCTTTAAAGCACATGAAAAGCGGCAAAACGTTGACAATGATGCCCTTGGCCAAAAAGGGCGTATGCGTTTTTTCCTGAATATATTCAGGAAAAAACGCATACGCCCTTTTTGGCCAACCAAGCAACCTGGAAAGGCAAATCAGCGCTACAAAGAAGACTCGCTACCCATCGGTCAAAAGGGCCATGCTGAAAAAAGTCTCAAAACCAGAAATGCAGGACAGGCCATGGAGAAATGGGAGCCTTGCTACACTGATGGGCGGGATGTAAATTGCCAACAGCCACTCTGGAGAAGTGTACGGTGTGTCCTGAAACATCTAAAAAACACAGCTTAGAGAGCATAGGGCACTTCCACTCATGGGGGTATAAATTGGGAAAATGAAAAATCAGCAAGACACAAGCACCCCAAAGTTTAGGGCTGCTCTGTTGACAAGGACCTCCACTTCATTCCACCTTCAATATCCCAGGAAAGAGAAAAATGGATAAAGAAGTTGTGGTCCTTATGTACAATGGAATATCACTCAGCCATGAAATCAATGTCATAAGGCTAGTAGCAGCATGATGAGTGGGTTTAGGTACGACGATTCTAAGTGAAATAAGTCACACAGAAAAGGACACTTCTCATAAGGTATCACTTATACAGGGAATGTAAAAACCGTTACACTTGAACTGAATTACAAAACAGAACAGAGTCACACATGCAGAAAACACACTATGGCTGCTTAACGGGAAAGGTGAGGTGGGGTGATACATAAAACAAGGGTTTCAAATTAGCTCAGATACCGTTCCATAAACCCAATATGTAATAGACAAGACCTACTCCTTGCTCAGAGAACTGGACTCAACACGCCCTATTCACCACACAAGAATATATCTGATTAGTAATAATCTTAAAACCTATGTATTGATATCTCTCTCTTAGTGTGTCAAGTGGGTGTAAAGCGGCATAAACACAGCAGTGAAAAGCAGCTAAACCCCATTATAAAAATAAATTACTTTTACAAACCCATGAAACAAAGACAGTGAAAGAGAGAGAAATTCTTACACAATGCGTTCAGGGGCTGTGATGCAACCTGGATTGACCATATCTAGACCCACAGCTGGATGAGACATAAGGGTGGACACTCTTGGGGCTGAGAGGTTTGGTGAGGTTGGGTGAGCAAATGCAGGCCCTTTAAAGTAATACTGCGTGGTACCCATCGCATGGGTCCCAAATCTCCAGGTTCAAGGGCATATTCCTACATCGAAATCATGCATGAGAAAACAAAAAGATGGTACACCATGTGATGGGGAAAGGTTTCTAAAACGCACCTCATTTCTCTTCTCCTTGTGCCCGGGGTCGCCATTCCAGCCGCTTTCCTAGCAATCTCCCTACTTGGAGCATCAGCACCTTTAACCTCCTGTTCCGTACAGGTTGCAATTTGTCCTGAGGATGAACGGGAAGACGGGGAACCAGTGAGAGACTAGCTCTTGTTGTTGGGACAGGCACAGGTCACTCTATTTTCCCATCAGGAAGAAGAATTAACCACAGGCTCCTCCTCCCCCTGGAACCAGAACAGGGCCTGAAGCCATCCAGTGCTTTTGCGGCCAGCTCCCAAAAAAGCGAGTTGTAAAATGGAGCTTCAGGGCACTGCAATTCACAAACCTGCAGAGTTATAAATGATAACTCTCGTCCGCAAATATATTGAGGGAAGGCAAAGAAGAGGATTTGAAATCAAGGCAGAATTGCAGGAAACAGATTTCAGGAGGTAGATTCGAATCGCCTTTAAAGCACATGAAAAGCGGCAAAACGTTGACAATGATGCCCTTGGCCAAAAAGGGCGTATGCGTTTTTTCCTGAATATATTCAGGAAAAAACGCATACGCCCTTTTTGGCCAACCAAGCAACCTGGAAAGGCAAATCAGCGCTACAAAGAAGACTCGCTACCCATCGGTCAAAAGGGCCATGCTGAAAAAAGTCTCAAAACCAGAAATGCAGGACAGGCCATGGAGAAATGGGAGCCTTGCTACACTGATGGGCGGGATGTAAATTGCCAACAGCCACTCTGGAGAAGTGTACGGTGTGTCCTGAAACATCTAAAAAACACAGCTTAGAGAGCATAGGGCACTTCCACTCATGGGGGTATAAATTGGGAAAATGAAAAATCAGCAAGACACAAGCACCCCAAAGTTTAGGGCTGCTCTGTTGACAAGGACCTCCACTTCATTCCACCTTCAATATCCCAGGAAAGAGAAAAATGGATAAAGAAGTTGTGGTCCTTATGTACAATGGAATATCACTCAGCCATGAAATCAATGTCATAAGGCTAGTAGCAGCATGATGAGTGGATTTAGGTACGACGATTCTAAGTGAAATAAGTCACACAGAAAAGGACACTTCTCATAAGGTATCACTTATAGAGGGAATGTCAAAACCGTTACACTTGAACTGAATTACAAAACAGAACAGAGTCACACATGCAGAAAACACACTATGGCTGCTTAACGGGAAAGGTGAGGTGGGGTGATACATAAAACAAGGGTTTCAAATTAGCTCAGATACCGTTCCATAAACCCAATATGTAATAGACAAGACCTACTCCTTGCTCAGAGAACTGGTCTCAACACGCCCTATTCACCGCAAAAGAATATATCTGACTAGTAATAATCTTAAAACCTACGTATTGATATCTCTCTGTTAGTGTGTCAAGTGGGTGTAAAGCGGCAAAAACACAGCAGTGAAAAGCAGCTAAACCCCATTAGAAAAATAAATTACTTCGAAAAACCCATGAAACAAAGACAGTGAAAGAGAGCGAAATTCTTACACAATGCGTTCAGGGGCTGTGATGCAACCTGGATTGACCATATCTAGACCCACAGCTGGATGAGACATAAGGGTGGACACTCTTGGGGCTGAGAGGTTTGGTGAGGTTGGGTGAGCAAATGCAGGCCCTTTAAAGTAATACTGTGTGGTACCCATCGCATGGGTCCCAAATCTCCAGGTTCAAGGGCATATTCATACATCGAAATCATGCATGAGAAAACATAAAGATGGTACACCATGTGATGGGGAAAGGTTTCTAACCAAGCAACCTGGAAAGGCAAATCAGCGCTACAAAGAAGACTCGCTACCCTTCGGTCAAAAGGGCCATGCTGAAAAAAGTCTCAAAACCAGAAATGCAGGACAGGCCATGGAGAAATGGGAGCCTTGCTACACTGATGGGCGGGATGTAAATTGCCAACAGCCACTCTGGAGAAGTGTACGGTGTGTCCTGAAACATCTAAAAAACACAGCTTAGAGAGCATAGGGCACTTCCACTCATGGGGGTATAAATTGGGAAAATGAAAAATCAGCAAGACACAAGCACCCCAAAGTTTAGGGCTGCTCTGTTGACAAATACCTCCACTTCATTCCACCTGCAATATCCCAGGAAAGAGAAAAATGGATAAAGAAGTTGTGGTCCTTATGTACAATGGAATATCACTCAGCCATGAAATCAATGTCATAAGGCTAGTAGCAGCATGATGAGTGGATTTAGGTACGACGATTCTAAGTGAAATAAGTCACACAGAAAAGGACACTTCTCATAAGGTATCACTTATACAGGGAATGTAAAAACCGTTACACTTGAACTGAATTACAAAACAGAACAGAGTCACACATGCAGAAAACACACTATGGCTGCTTAACGGGAAAGGTGAGGTGGGGTGATACATAAAACAAGGGTTTCAAATTAGCTCAGATACCGTTCCATAAACCCAATATGTAATAGACAAGACCTACTCCTTGCTCAGAGAACTGGTCTCAACACGCCCTATTCACCGCAAAAGAATATATCTGACTAGTAATAATCTTAAAACCTATGTATTGATATCTCTCTGTTAGTGTGTCAAGTGGGTGTAAAGCGGCAAAAACACAGCAGTGAAAAGCAGCTAAACCCCATTATACAAATAAATTACTTCGAAAAACCCATGAAACAAAGACAGTGAAAGAGAGAGAAATTCTTACACAATGCGTTCAGGGGCTGTGATGCAACCTGGATTGACCATATCTAGACCCACAGCTGGATGAGACATAAGGGTGGACACTCTTGGGGCTGAGAGGTTTGGTGAGGTTGGGTGAGCAAATGCAGGCCCTTTAAAGTAATACTGCGTGGTACCCATCGCATGGGTCCCAAATCTCCAGGTTCAAGGGCATATTCCTACATCGAAATCATGCATGAGAAAACAAAAAGATGGTACACCATGTGATGGGGAAAGGTTTCTAAAACGCACCTCATTTCTCTTCTCCTTGTGCCCGGGGTCGCCATTCCAGCCGCTTTCCTAGCAATCTCCCTACTTGGAGCATCAGCACCTTTAACCTCCTGTTCCGTACAGGTTGCAATTTGTCCTGAGGATGAACGGGAAGACGGGGAACCAGTGAGAGACTAGCTCTTGTTGTTGGGACAGGCACAGGTCACTCTATTTTCCCATCAGGAAGAAGAATTAACCACAGGCTCCTCCTCCCCCCCGGAACCAGAACAGGGCCTGAAGCCATCCAGTGCTTTTGCGGCCAGCTCCCAAAAAAGCGAGTTGTAAAATGGAGGTTCAGGGCACTGCAATTCACAAACCTGCAGAGTTATAAATGATAACTCTCGTCCGCAAATATATTGAGGGAAGGCAAAGAAGAGGATTTGAAATCAAGGCAGAATTGCAGGAAACAGATTTCAGGAGGTAGATTCGAATCGCCTTTAAAGCACATGAAAAGCGGCAAAACGTTGACAATGATGCCCTTGGCCAAAAAGGGCGTATGCGTTTTTTCCTGAATATATTCAGGAAAAAACGCATACGCCCTTTTTGGCCAACCAAGCAACCTGGAAAGGCAAATCAGCACTACAAAGAAGACTCGCTACCCATCGGTCAAAAGGGCCATGCTGAAAAAAGTCTCAAAACCAGAAATGCAGGACAGGCCATGGAGAAATGGGAGCCTTGCTACACTGATGGGCGGGATGTAAATTGCCAACAGCCACTCTGGAGAAGTGTACGGTGTGTCCTGAAACATCTAAAAAACACAGCTTAGAGAGCATAGGGCACTTCCACTCATGGGGGTATAAATTGGGAAAATGAAAATTCAGCAAGACACAAGCACCCCAAAGTTTAGGGCTGCTCTGTTGACAAGGACCTCCACTTCATTCCACCTTCAATATCCCAGGAAAGAGAAAAATGGATAAAGAAGTTGTGGTCCTTATGTACAATGGAATATCACTCAGCCATGAAATCAATGTCATAAGGCTAGTAGCAGCATGATGAGTGGATTTAGGTACGACGATTCTAAGTGAAATAAGTCACACAGAAAAGGACACTTCTCATAAGGTATCACTTATAGAGGGAATGTCAAAACCGTTACACTTGAACTGAATTACAAAACAGAACAGAGTCACACATGCAGAAAACACACTATGGCTGCTTAACGGGAAAGGTGAGGTGGGGAGATACATAAAACAAGGGTTTCAAATTAGCTCAGATACCGTTCCATAAACCCAATATGTAATAGACAAGACCTACTCCTTGCTCAGAGAACTGGTCTCAACACGCCCTATTCACCGCAAAAGAATATATCTGACTAGTAATAATCTTAAAACCTACGTATTGATATCTCTCTGTTAGTGTGTCAAGTGGGTGTAAAGCGGCAAAAACACAGCAGTGAAAAGCAGCTAAACCCCATTAGAAAAATAAATTACTTCGAAAAACCCATGAAACAAAGACAGTGAAAGAGAGCGAAATTCTTACACAATGCGTTCAGGGGCTGTGATGCAACCTGGATTGACCATATCTAGACCCACAGCTGGATGAGACATAAGGGTGGACACTCTTGGGGCTGAGAGGTTTGGTGAGGTTGGGTGAGCAAATGCAGGCCCTTTAAAGTAATACTGCGTGGTACCCATCGCATGGGTCCCAAATCTCCAGGTTCAAGGGCATATTCATACATCGAAATCATGCATGAGAAAACATAAAGATGGTACACCATGTGATGGGGAAAGGTTTCTAACCAAGCAACCTGGAAAGGCAAATCAGCGCTACAAAGAAGACTCGCTACCCTTCGGTCAAAAGGGCCATGCTGAAAAAAGTCTCAAAACCAGAAATGCAGGACAGGCCATGGAGAAATGGGAGCCTTGCTACACTGATGGGCGGGATGTAAATTGCCAACAGCCACTCTGGAGAAGTGTACGGTGTGTCCTGAAACATCTAAAAAACACAGCTTAGAGAGCATAGGGCACTTCCACTCATGGGGGTATAAATTGGGAAAATGAAAAATCAGCAAGACACAAGCACCCCAAAGTTTAGGGCTGCTCTGTTGACAAATACCTCCACTTCATTCCACCTTCAATATCCCAGGAAAGAGAAAAATGGATAAAGAAGTTGTGGTCCTTATGTACAATGGAATATCACTCAGCCATGAAATCAATGTCATAAGGCTAGTAGCAGCATGATGAGTGGATTTAGGTACGACGATTCTAAGTGAAATAAGTCACACAGAAAAGGACACTTCTCATAAGGTATCACTTATACAGGGAATGTAAAAACCGTTACACTTGAACTGAATTACAAAACAGAACAGAGTCACACATGCAGAAAACACACTATGGCTGCTTAACGGGAAAGGTGAGGTGGGGTGATACATAAAACAAGGGTTTCAAATTAGCTCAGATACCGTTCCATAAACCCAATATGTAATAGACAAGACCTACTCCTTGCTCAGAGAACTGGTCTCAACACGCCCTATTCACCGCAAAAGAATATATCTGACTAGTAATAATCTTAAAACCTATGTATTGATATCTCTCTGTTAGTGTGTCAAGTGGGTGTAAAGCGGCAAAAACACAGCAGTGAAAAGCAGCTAAACCCCATTATAAAAATAAATTACTTCGAAAAACCCATGAAACAAAGACAGTGAAAGAGAGAGAAATTCTTACACAATGCGTTCAGGGGCTGTGATGCAACCTGGATTGACCATATCTAGACCCACAGCTGGATGAGACATAAGGGTGGACACTCTTGGGGCTGAGAGGTTTGGTGAGGTTGGGTGAGCAAATGCAGGCCCTTTAAAGTAATACTGCGTGGTACCCATCGCATGGGTCCCAAATCTCCAGGTTCAAGGGCATATTCCTACATCGAAATCATGCATGAGAAAACAAAAAGATGGTACACCATGTGATGGGGAAAGGTTTCTAAAACGCACCTCATTTCTCTTCTCCTTGTGCCCGGGGTCGCCATTCCAGCCGCTTTCCTAGCAATCTCCCTACTTGGAGCATCAGCACCTTTAACCTCCTGTTCCGTACAGGTTGCAATTTGTCCTGAGGATGAACGGGAAGACGGGGAACCAGTGAGAGACTAGCTCTTGTTGTTGGGACAGGCACAGGTCACTCTATTTTCCCATCAGGAAGAAGAATTAACCACAGGCTCCTCCTCCCCCCCGGAACCAGAACAGGGCCTGAAGCCATCCAGTGCTTTTGCGGCCAGCTCCCAAAAAAGCGAGTTGTAAAATGGAGGTTCAGGGCACTGCAATTCACAAACCTGCAGAGTTATAAATGATAACTCTCGTCCGCAAATATATTGAGGGAAGGCAAAGAAGAGGATTTGAAATCAAGGCAGAATTGCAGGAAACAGATTTCAGGAGGTAGATTCGAATCGCCTTTAAAGCACATGAAAAGCGGCAAAACGTTGACAATGATGCCCTTGGCCAAAAAGGGCGTATGCGTTTTTTCCTGAATATATTCAGGAAAAAACGCATACGCCCTTTTTGGCCAACCAAGCAACCTGGAAAGGCAAATCAGCACTACAAAGAAGACTCGCTACCCATCGGTCAAAAGGGCCATGCTGAAAAAAGTCTCAAAACCAGAAATGCAGGACAGGCCATGGAGAAATGGGAGCCTTGCTACACTGATGGGCGGGATGTAAATTGCCAACAGCCACTCTGGAGAAGTGTACGGTGTGTCCTGAAACATCTAAAAAACACAGCTTAGAGAGCATAGGGCACTTCCACTCATGGGGGTATAAATTGGGAAAATGAAAATTCAGCAAGACACAAGCACCCCAAAGTTTAGGGCTGCTCTGTTGACAAGGACCTCCACTTCATTCCACCTTCAATATCCCAGGAAAGAGAAAAATGGATAAAGAAGTTGTGGTCCTTATGTACAATGGAATATCACTCAGCCATGAAATCAATGTCATAAGGCTAGTAGCAGCATGATGAGTGGATTTAGGTACGACGATTCTAAGTGAAATAAGTCACACAGAAAAGGACACTTCTCATAAGGTATCACTTATAGAGGGAATGTCAAAACCGTTACACTTGAACTGAATTACAAAACAGAACAGAGTCACACATGCAGAAAACACACTATGGCTGCTTAACGGGAAAGGTGAGGTGGGGAGATACATAAAACAAGGGTTTCAAATTAGCTCAGATACCGTTCCATAAACCCAATATGTAATAGACAAGACCTACTCCTTGCTCAGAGAACTGGACTCAACACGCCCTATTCACCACACAAGAATATATCTGATTAGTAATAATCTTAAAACCTATGTATTGATATCTCTCTCTTAGTGTGTCAAGTGGGTGTAAAGCGGCATAAACACAGCAGCGAAAAGCAGCTAAACCCCATTATAAAAATAAATTACTTTTACAAACCCATGAAACAAAGACAGTGAAAGAGAGAGAAATTCTTACACAATGCCTTCAGGGGCTGTGATGCAACCTGGATTGACCATATCTAGACCAACAGCTGGATGAGACATAAGGGTGGACACTCTTGGCGCTGAGAGGTTTGGTGAGGTTGGGTGAGCAAATGCAGGCCCTTTAAAGTAATACTGCGTGGTACCCATCGCATGGGTCCCAAATATCCAGGTTGAAGGGCATATTCCTACATCGAAATCATGCATGAGAAAACAAAAAGATGGTACACCATGTGATGGGGAAAGGTTTCTAAAACGCACCTCATTTCTCTTCTCCTTGTGCCCGGGGTCGCCATTCCAGCCGCTTTCCTAGCAATCTCCCTACTTGGAGCATCAGCACCTTTAACCTCCTGTTCCGTACAGGTTGCAATTTGTCCTGAGGATGAACGGGAAGACGGGGAACCAGTGAGAGACTAGCTCTTGTTGTTGGGACAGGCACAGGTCACTCTATTTTCCCATCAGGAAGAAGAATTAACCACAGGCTCCTCCTCCCCCCCGGAACCAGAACAGGGCCTGAAGCCATCCAGTGCTTTTGCGGCCAGCTCCCAAAAAAGCGAGTTGTAAAATGGAGGTTCAGGGCACTGCAATTCACAAACCTGCAGAGTTATAAATGATAACTCTCGTCCGCAAATATATTGAGGGAAGGCAAAGAAGAGGATTTGAAATCAAGGCAGAATTGCAGGAAACAGATTTCAGGAGGTAGATTCGAATCGCCTTTAAAGCACATGAAAAGCGGCAAAACGTTGACAATGATGCCCTTGGCCAAAAAGGGCGTATGCGTTTTTTCCTGAATATATTCAGGAAAAAACGCATACGCCCTTTTTGGCCAACCAAGCAACCTGGAAAGGCAAATCAGCGCTACAAAGAAGACCCGCTACCCATCGGTCAAAAGGGCCATGCTGAAAAAAGTCTCAAAACCAGAAATGCAGGACAGGCCATGGAGAAATGGGAGCCTTGCTACACTGATGGGCGGGATGTAAATTGCCAACAGCCACTCTGGAGAAGTGTACGGTGTGTCCTGAAACATCTAAAAAACACAGCTTAGAGAGCATAGGGCACTTCCACTCATGGGGGTATAAATTGGGAAAATGAAAAATCAGCAAGACACAAGCACCCCAAAGTTTAGGGCTGCTCTGTTGACAAGGACCTCCACTTCATTCCACCTTCAATATCCCAGGAAAGAGAAAAATGGATAAAGAAGTTGTGGTCCTTATGTACAATGGAATATCACTCAGCCATGAAATCAATGTCATAAGGCTAGTAGCAGCATGATGAGTGGGTTTAGGTACGACGATTCTAAGTGAAATAAGTCACACAGAAAAGGACACTTCTCATAAGGTATCACTTATAGAGGGAATGTCAAAACCGTTACACTTGAACTGAATTACAAAACAGAACAGAGTCACACATGCAGAAAACACACTATGGCTGCTTAACGGGAAAGGTGAGGTGGGGAGATACATAAAACAAGGGTTTCAAATTAGCTCAGATACCGTTCCATAAACCCAATATGTAATAGACAAGACCTACTCCTTGCTCAGAGAACTGGACTCAACACGCCCTATTCACCACACAAGAATATATCTGATTAGTAATAATCTTAAAACCTATGTATTGATATCTCTCTCTTAGTGTGTCAAGTGGGTGTAAAGCGGCATAAACACAGCAGCGAAAAGCAGCTAAACCCCATTATAAAAATAAATTACTTTTACAAACCCATGAAACAAAGACAGTGAAAGAGAGAGAAATTCTTACACAATGCGTTCAGGGGCTGTGATGCAACCTGGATTGACCATATCTAGACCCACAGCTGGATGAGACATAAGGGTGGACACTCTTGGGGCTGAGAGGTTTGGTGAGGTTGGGTGAGCAAATGCAGGCCCTTTAAAGTAATACTGCGTGGTACCCATCGCATGGGTCCCAAATATCCAGGTTGAAGGGCATATTCCTACATCGAAATCATGCATGAGAAAACAAAAAGATGGTACACCATGTGATGGGGAAAGGTTTCTAAAACGCACCTCATTTCTCTTCTCCTTGTGCCCGGGGTCGCCATTCCAGCCGCTTTCCTAGCAATCTCCCTACTTGGAGCATCAGCACCTTTAACCTCCTGTTCCGTACAGGTTGCAATTTGTCCTGAGGATGAACGGGAAGACGGGGAACCAGTGAGAGACTAGCTCTTGTTGTTGGGACAGGCACAGGTCACTCTATTTTCCCATCAGGAAGAAGAATTAACCACAGGCTCCTCCTCCCCCTGGAACCAGAACAGGGCCTGAAGCCATCCAGTGCTTTTGCGGCCAGCTCCCAAAAAAGCGAGTTGTAAAATGGAGCTTCAGGGCACTGCAATTCACAAACCTGCAGAGTTATAAATGATAACTCTCGTCCGCAAATATATTGAGGGAAGGCAAAGAAGAGGATTTGAAATCAAGGCAGAATTGCAGGAAACAGATTTCAGGAGGTAGATTCGAATCGCCTTTAAAGCACATGAAAAGCGGCAAAACGTTGACAATGATGCCCTTGGCCAAAAAGGGCGTATGCGTTTTTTCCTGAATATATTCAGGAAAAAACGCATACGCCCTTTTTGGCCAACCAAGCAACCTGGAAAGGCAAATCAGCGCTACAAAGAAGACTCGCTACCCATCGGTCAAAAGGGCCATGCTGAAAAAAGTCTCAAAACCAGAAATGCAGGACAGGCCATGGAGAAATGGGAGCCTTGCTACACTGATGGGCGGGATGTAAATTGCCAACAGCCACTCTGGAGAAGTGTACGGTGTGTCCTGAAACATCTAAAAAACACAGCTTAGAGAGCATAGGGCACTTCCACTCATGGGGGTATAAATTGGGAAAATGAAAAATCAGCAAGACACAAGCACCCCAAAGTTTAGGGCTGCTCTGTTGACAAGGACCTCCACTTCATTCCACCTTCAATATCCCAGGAAAGAGAAAAATGGATAAAGAAGTTGTGGTCCTTATGTACAATGGAATATCACTCAGCCATGAAATCAATGTCATAAGGCTAGTAGCAGCATGATGAGTGGATTTAGGTACGACGATTCTAAGTGAAATAAGTCACACAGAAAAGGACACTTCTCATAAGGTATCACTTATAGAGGGAATGTCAAAACCGTTACACTTGAACTGAATTACAAAACAGAACAGAGTCACACATGCAGAAAACACACTATGGCTGCTTAACGGGAAAGGTGAGGTGGGGTGATACATAAAACAAGGGTTTCAAATTAGCTCAGATACCGTTCCATAAACCCAATATGTAATAGACAAGACCTACTCCTTGCTCAGAGAACTGGTCTCAACACGCCCTATTCACCGCAAAAGAATATATCTGACTAGTAATAATCTTAAAACCTACGTATTGATATCTCTCTGTTAGTGTGTCAAGTGGGTGTAAAGCGGCAAAAACACAGCAGTGAAAAGCAGCTAAACCCCATTAGAAAAATAAATTACTTCGAAAAACCCATGAAACAAAGACAGTGTAAGAGAGCGAAATTCTTACACAATGCGTTCAGGGGCTGTGATGCAACCTGGATTGACCATATCTAGACCCACAGCTGGATGAGACATAAGGGTGGACACTCTTGGGGCTGAGAGGTTTGGTGAGGTTGGGTGAGCAAATGCAGGCCCTTTAAAGTAATACTGCGTGGTACCCATCGCATGGGTCCCAAATCTCCAGGTTCAAGGGCATATTCATACATCGAAATCATGCATGAGAAAACATAAAGATGGTACACCATGTGATGGGGAAAGGTTTCTAACCAAGCAACCTGGAAAGGCAAATCAGCGCTACAAAGAAGACTCGCTACCCTTCGGTCAAAAGGGCCATGCTGAAAAAAGTCTCAAAACCAGAAATGCAGGACAGGCCATGGAGAAATGGGAGCCTTGCTACACTGATGGGCGGGATGTAAATTGCCAACAGCCACTCTGGAGAAGTGTACGGTGTGTCCTGAAACATCTAAAAAACACAGCTTAGAGAGCATAGGGCACTTCCACTCATGGGGGTATAAATTGGGAAAATGAAAAATCAGCAAGACACAAGCACCCCAAAGTTTAGGGCTGCTCTGTTGACAAATACCTCCACTTCATTCCACCTTCAATATCCCAGGAAAGAGAAAAATGGATAAAGAAGTTGTGGTCCTTATGTACAATGGAATATCACTCAGCCATGAAATCAATGTCATAAGGCTAGTAGCAGCATGATGAGTGGATTTAGGTACGACGATTCTAAGTGAAATAAGTCACACAGAAAAGGACACTTCTCATAAGGTATCACTTATACAGGGAATGTAAAAACCGTTACACTTGAACTGAATTACAAAACAGAACAGAGTCACACATGCAGAAAACACACTATGGCTGCTTAACGGGAAAGGTGAGGTGGGGTGATACATAAAACAAGGGTTTCAAATTAGCTCAGATACCGTTCCATAAACCCAATATGTAATAGACAAGACCTACTCCTTGCTCAGAGAACTGGTCTCAACACGCCCTATTCACCGCAAAAGAATATATCTGACTAGTAATAATCTTAAAACCTATGTATTGATATCTCTCTGTTAGTGTGTCAAGTGGGTGTAAAGCGGCAAAAACACAGCAGTGAAAAGCAGCTAAACCCCATTATAAAAATAAATTACTTCGAAAAACCCATGAAACAAAGACAGTGAAAGAGAGAGAAATTCTTACACAATGCGTTCAGGGGCTGTGATGCAACCTGGATTGACCATATCTAGACCCACAGCTGGATGAGACATAAGGGTGGACACTCTTGGGGCTGAGAGGTTTGGTGAGGTTGGGTGAGCAAATGCAGGCCCTTTAAAGTAATACTGCGTGGTACCCATCGCATGGGTCCCAAATCTCCAGGTTCAAGGGCATATTCCTACATCGAAATCATGCATGAGAAAACAAAAAGATGGTACACCATGTGATGGGGAAAGGTTTCTAAAACGCACCTCATTTCTCTTCTCCTTGTGCCCGGGGTCGCCATTCCAGCCGCTTTCCTAGCAATCTCCCTACTTGGAGCATCAGCACCTTTAACCTCCTGTTCCGTACAGGTTGCAATTTGTCCTGAGGATGAACGGGAAGACGGGGAACCAGTGAGAGACTAGCTCTTGTTGTTGGGACAGGCACAGGTCACTCTATTTTCCCATCAGGAAGAAGAATTAACCACAGGCTCCTCCTCCCCCCCGGAACCAGAACAGGGCCTGAAGCCATCCAGTGCTTTTGCGGCCAGCTCCCAAAAAAGCGAGTTGTAAAATGGAGGTTCAGGGCACTGCAATTCACAAACCTGCAGAGTTATAAATGATAACTCTCGTCCGCAAATATATTGAGGGAAGGCAAAGAAGAGGATTTGAAATCAAGGCAGAATTGCAGGAAACAGATTTCAGGAGGTAGATTCGAATCGCCTTTAAAGCACATGAAAAGCGGCAAAACGTTGACAATGATGCCCTTGGCCAAAAAGGGCGTATGCGTTTTTTCCTGAATATATTCAGGAAAAAACGCATACGCCCTTTTTGGCCAACCAAGCAACCTGGAAAGGCAAATCAGCACTACAAAGAAGACTCGCTACCCATCGGTCAAAAGGGCCATGCTGAAAAAAGTCTCAAAACCAGAAATGCAGGACAGGCCATGGAGAAATGGGAGCCTTGCTACACTGATGGGCGGGATGTAAATTGCCAACAGCCACTCTGGAGAAGTGTACGGTGTGTCCTGAAACATCTAAAAAACACAGCTTAGAGAGCATAGGGCACTTCCACTCATGGGGGTATAAATTGGGAAAATGAAAATTCAGCAAGACACAAGCACCCCAAAGTTTAGGGCTGCTCTGTTGACAAGGACCTCCACTTCATTCCACCTTCAATATCCCAGGAAAGAGAAAAATGGATAAAGAAGTTGTGGTCCTTATGTACAATGGAATATCACTCAGCCATGAAATCAATGTCATAAGGCTAGTAGCAGCATGATGAGTGGATTTAGGTACGACGATTCTAAGTGAAATAAGTCACACAGAAAAGGACACTTCTCATAAGGTATCACTTATAGAGGGAATGTCAAAACCGTTACACTTGAACTGAATTACAAAACAGAACAGAGTCACACATGCAGAAAACACACTATGGCTGCTTAACGGGAAAGGTGAGGTGGGGAGATACATAAAACAAGGGTTTCAAATTAGCTCAGATACCGTTCCATAAACCCAATATGTAATAGACAAGACCTACTCCTTGCTCAGAGAACTGGACTCAACACGCCCTATTCACCACACAAGAATATATCTGATTAGTAATAATCTTAAAACCTATGTATTGATATCTCTCTCTTAGTGTGTCAAGTGGGTGTAAAGCGGCATAAACACAGCAGCGAAAAGCAGCTAAACCCCATTATAAAAATAAATTACTTTTACAAACCCATGAAACAAAGACAGTGAAAGAGAGAGAAATTCTTACACAATGCCTTCAGGGGCTGTGATGCAACCTGGATTGACCATATCTAGACCAACAGCTGGATGAGACATAAGGGTGGACACTCTTGGGGCTGAGAGGTTTGGTGAGGTTGGGTGAGCAAATGCAGGCCCTTTAAAGTAATACTGCGTGGTACCCATCGCATGGGTCCCAAATATCCAGGTTGAAGGGCATATTCCTACATCGAAATCATGCATGAGAAAACAAAAAGATGGTACACCATGTGATGGGGAAAGGTTTCTAAAACGCACCTCATTTCTCTTCTCCTTGTGCCCGGGGTCGCCATTCCAGCCGCTTTCCTAGCAATCTCCCTACTTGGAGCATCAGCACCTTTAACCTCCTGTTCCGTACAGGTTGCAATTTGTCCTGAGGATGAACGGGAAGACGGGGAACCAGTGAGAGACTAGCTCTTGTTGTTGGGACAGGCACAGGTCACTCTATTTTCCCATCAGGAAGAAGAATTAACCACAGGCTCCTCCTCCCCCCCGGAACCAGAACAGGGCCTGAAGCCATCCAGTGCTTTTGCGGCCAGCTCCCAAAAAAGCGAGTTGTAAAATGGAGGTTCAGGGCACTGCAATTCACAAACCTGCAGAGTTATAAATGATAACTCTCGTCCGCAAATATATTGAGGGAAGGCAAAGAAGAGGATTTGAAATCAAGGCAGAATTGCAGGAAACAGATTTCAGGAGGTAGATTCGAATCGCCTTTAAAGCACATGAAAAGCGGCAAAACGTTGACAATGATGCCCTTGGCCAAAAAGGGCGTATGCGTTTTTTCCTGAATATATTCAGGAAAAAACGCATACGCCCTTTTTGGCCAACCAAGCAACCTGGAAAGGCAAATCAGCGCTACAAAGAAGACCCGCTACCCATCGGTCAAAAGGGCCATGCTGAAAAAAGTCTCAAAACCAGAAATGCAGGACAGGCCATGGAGAAATGGGAGCCTTGCTACACTGATGGGCGGGATGTAAATTGCCAACAGCCACTCTGGAGAAGTGTACGGTGTGTCCTGAAACATCTAAAAAACACAGCTTAGAGAGCATAGGGCACTTCCACTCATGGGGGTATAAATTGGGAAAATGAAAAATCAGCAAGACACAAGCACCCCAAAGTTTAGGGCTGCTCTGTTGACAAGGACCTCCACTTCATTCCACCTTCAATATCCCAGGAAAGAGAAAAATGGATAAAGAAGTTGTGGTCCTTATGTACAATGGAATATCACTCAGCCATGAAATCAATGTCATAAGGCTAGTAGCAGCATGATGAGTGGGTTTAGGTACGACGATTCTAAGTGAAATAAGTCACACAGAAAAGGACACTTCTCATAAGGTATCACTTATAGAGGGAATGTCAAAACCGTTACACTTGAACTGAATTACAAAACAGAACAGAGTCACACATGCAGAAAACACACTATGGCTGCTTAACGGGAAAGGTGAGGTGGGGAGATACATAAAACAAGGGTTTCAAATTAGCTCAGATACCGTTCCATAAACCCAATATGTAATAGACAAGACCTACTCCTTGCTCAGAGAACTGGACTCAACACGCCCTATTCACCACACAAGAATATATCTGATTAGTAATAATCTTAAAACCTATGTATTGATATCTCTCTCTTAGTGTGTCAAGTGGGTGTAAAGCGGCATAAACACAGCAGCGAAAAGCAGCTAAACCCCATTATAAAAATAAATTACTTTTACAAACCCATGAAACAAAGACAGTGAAAGAGAGAGAAATTCTTACACAATGCGTTCAGGGGCTGTGATGCAACCTGGATTGACCATATCTAGACCCACAGCTGGATGAGACATAAGGGTGGACACTCTTGGGGCTGAGAGGTTTGGTGAGGTTGGGTGAGCAAATGCAGGCCCTTTAAAGTAATACTGCGTGGTACCCATCGCATGGGTCCCAAATATCCAGGTTGAAGGGCATATTCCTACATCGAAATCATGCATGAGAAAACAAAAAGATGGTACACCATGTGATGGGGAAAGGTTTCTAAAACGCACCTCATTTCTCTTCTCCTTGTGCCCGGGGTCGCCATTCCAGCCGCTTTCCTAGCAATCTCCCTACTTGGAGCATCAGCACCTTTAACCTCCTGTTCCGTACAGGTTGCAATTTGTCCTGAGGATGAACGGGAAGACGGGGAACCAGTGAGAGACTAGCTCTTGTTGTTGGGACAGGCACAGGTCACTCTATTTTCCCATCAGGAAGAAGAATTAACCACAGGCTCCTCCTCCCCCCCGGAACCAGAACAGGGCCTGAAGCCATCCAGTGCTTTTGCGGCCAGCTCCCAAAAAAGCGAGTTGTAAAATGGAGGTTCAGGGCACTGCAATTCACAAACCTGCAGAGTTATAAATGATAACTCTCGTCCGCAAATATATTGAGGGAAGGCAAAGAAGAGGATTTGAAATCAAGGCAGAATTGCAGGAAACAGATTTCAGGAGGTAGATTCGAATCGCCTTTAAAGCACATGAAAAGCGGCAAAACGTTGACAATGATGCCCTTGGCCAAAAAGGGCGTATGCGTTTTTTCCTGAATATATTCAGGAAAAAACGCATACGCCCTTTTTGGCCAACCAAGCAACCTGGAAAGGCAAATCAGCGCTACAAAGAAGACTCGCTACCCATCGGTCAAAAGGGCCATGCTGAAAAAAGTCTCAAAACCAGAAATGCAGGACAGGCCATGGAGAAATGGGAGCCTTGCTACACTGATGGGCGGGATGTAAATTGCCAACAGCCACTCTGGAGAAGTGTACAGTGTGTCCTGAAACATCTAAAAAACACAGCTTAGAGAGCATAGGGCACTTCCACTCATGGGGGTATAAATTGGGAAAATGAAAAATCAGCAAGACACAAGCACCCCAAAGTTTAGGGCTGCTCTGTTGACAAGGACCTCCACTTCATTCCACCTTCAATATCCCAGGAAAGAGAAAAATGGATAAAGAAGTTGTGGTCCTTATGTACAATGGAATATCACTCAGCCATGAAATCAATGTCATAAGGCTAGTAGCAGCATGATGAGTGGGTTTAGGTACGACGATTCTAAGTGAAATAAGTCACACAGAAAAGGACACTTCTCATAAGGTATCACTTATAGAGGGAATGTCAAAACCGTTACACTTGAACTGAATTACAAAACAGAACAGAGTCACACATGCAGAAAACACACTATGGCTGCTTAACGGGAAAGGTGAGGTGGGGAGATACATAAAACAAGGGTTTCAAATTAGCTCAGATACCGTTCCATAAACCCAATATGTAATAGACAAGACCTACTCCTTGCTCAGAGAACTGGACTCAACACGCCCTATTCACCACACAAGAATATATCTGATTAGTAATAATCTTAAAACCTATGTATTGATATCTCTCTCTTAGTGTGTCAAGTGGGTGTAAAGCGGCATAAACACAGCAGTGAAAAGCAGCTAAACCCCATTATAAAAATAAATTACTTTTACAAACCCATGAAACAAAGACAGTGAAAGAGAGAGAAATTCTTACACAATGCGTTCAGGGGCTGTGATGCAACCTGGATTGACCATATCTAGACCCACAGCTGGATGAGACATAAGGGTGGACACTCTTGGGGCTGAGAGGTTTGGTGAGGTTGGGTGAGCAAATGCAGGCCCTTTAAAGTAATACTGCTTGGTACCCATCGCATGGGTCCCAAATCTCCAGGTTCAAGGGCATATTCCTACATCGAAATCATGCATGAGAAAACAAAAAGATGGTACACCATGTGATGGGGAAAGGTTTCTAAAACGCACCTCATTTCTCTTCTCCTTGTGCCCGGGGTCGCCATTCCAGCCGCTTTCCTAGCAATCTCCCTACTTGGAGCATCAGCACCTTTAACCTCCTGTTCCGTACAGGTTGCAATTTGTCCTGAGGATGAACGGGAAGACGGGGAACCAGTGAGAGACTAGCTCTTGTTGTTGGAACAGGCACAGGTCACTCTATTTTCCCATCAGGAAGAAGAATTAACCACAGGCTCCTCCTCCCCCCCGGAACCAGAACAGGGCCTGAAGCCATCCAGTGCTTTTGCGGCCAGCTCCCAAAAAAGCGAGTTGTAAAATGGAGCTTCAGGGCACTGCAATTCACAAACCTGCAGAGTTATAAATGATAACTCTCGTCCGCAAATATATTGAGGGAAGGCAAAGAAGAGGATTTGAAATCAAGGCAGAATTGCAGGAAACAGATTTCAGGAGGTAGATTCGAATCGCCTTTAAAGCACATGAAAAGCGGCAAAACGTTGACAATGATGCCCTTGGCCAAAAAGGGCGTATGCGTTTTTTCCTGAATATATTCAGGAAAAAACGCATACGCCCTTTTTGGCCAACCAAGCAACCTGGAAAGGCAAATCAGCGCTACAAAGAAGACTCGCTACCCATCGGTCAAAAGGGCCATGCTGAAAAAAGTCTCAAAACCAGAAATGCAGGACAGGCCATGGAGAAATGGGAGCCTTGCTACACTGATGGGCGGGATGTAAATTGCCAACAGCCACTCTGGAGAAGTGTACGGTGTGTCCTGAAACATCTAAAAAACACAGCTTAGAGAGCATAGGGCACTTCCACTCATGGGGGTATAAATTGGGAAAATGAAAAATCAGCAAGACACAAACACCCCAAAGTTTAGGGCTGCTCTGTTGACAAGGACCTCCACTTCATTCCACCTTCAATATCCCAGGAAAGAGAAAAATGGATAAAGAAGTTGTGGTCCTTATGTACAATGGAATATCACTCAGCCATGAAATCAATGTCATAAGGCTAGTAGCAGCATGATGAGTGGATTTAGGTACGACGATTCTAAGTGAAATAAGTCACACAGAAAAGGACACTTCTCATAAGGTATCACTTATAGAGGGAATGTCAAAACCGTTACACTTGAACTGAATTACAAAACAGAACAGAGTCACACATGCAGAAAACACACTATGGCTGCTTAACGGGAAAGGTGAGGTGGGGTGATACATAAAACAAGGGTTTCAAATTAGCTCAGATACCGTTCCATAAACCCAATATGTAATAGACAAGACCTACTCCTTGCTCAGAGAACTGGTCTCAACACGCCCTATTCACCGCAAAAGAATATATCTGACTAGTAATAATCTTAAAACCTATGTATTGATATCTCTCTGTTAGTGTGTCATGTGGGTGTAAAGCGGCAAAAACACAGCAGTGAAAAGCAGCTAAACCCCATTATAAAAATAAATTACTTCGAAAAACCCATGAAACAAAGACAGTGAAAGAGAGAGAAATTCTTACACAATGCATTCAGGGGCTGTGATGCAACCTGGATTGACCATATCTAGACCCACAGCTGGATGAGACATAAGGGTGGACACTCTTGGGGCTGAGAGGTTTGGTGAGGTTGGGTGAGCAAATGCAGGCCCTTTAAAGTAATACTGCGTGGTACCCATCGCATGGGTCCCAAATCTCCAGGTTCAAGGGCATATTCGTACATCGAAATCATGCATGAGAAAACATAAAGATGGTACACCATGTGATGGGGAAAGGTTTCTAACCAAGCAACCTGGAAAGGCAAATCAGCGCTACAAAGAAGACTCGCTACCCATCGGTCAAAAGGGCCATGCTGAAAAAAGTCTCAAAACCAGAAATGCAGGACAGGCCATGGAGAAATGGGAGCCTTGCTACACTGATGGGCGGGATGTAAATTGCCAACAGCCACTCTGGAGAAGTGTACGGTGTGTCCTGAAACATCTAAAAAACACAGCTTAGAGAGCATAGGGCACTTCCACTCATGGGGGTATAAATTGGGAAAATGAAAAATCAGCAAGACACAAGCACCCCAAAGTTTAGGGCTGCTCTGTTGACAAGGACCTCCACTTCATTCCACCTTCAATATCCCAGGAAAGAGAAAAATGGATAAAGAAGTTGTGGTCCTTATGTACAATGGAATATCACTCAGCCATGAAATCAATGTCATAAGGCTAGTAGCAGCATGATGAGTGGATTTAGGTACGATGATTCTAAGTGAAATAAGTCACACAGAAAAGGACACTTCTCATAAGGTATCACTTATACAGGGAATGTAAAAACAGTTACACTTGAACTGAATTACAAAACAGAACAGAGTCACACATGCAGAAAACACACTATGGCTGCTTAACGGGAAAGGTGAGGTGGGGAGATACATAAAACAAGGGTTTCAAATTAGCTCAGATACCGTTCCATAAACCCAATATGTAATAGACAAGACCTACTCCTTGCTCAGAGAACTGGACTCAACACGCCCTATTCACCACACAAGAATATATCTGATTAGTAATAATCTTAAAACCTATGTATTGATATCTCTCTCTTAGTGTGTCAAGTGGGTGTAAAGCGGCATAAACACAGCAGTGAAAAGCAGCTAAACCCCATTGTAAAAATAAATTACTTTTACAAACCCATGAAACAAAGACAGTGAAAGAGAGAGAAATTCTTACACAATGCGTTCAGGGGCTGTGATGCAACCTGGATTGACCATATCTAGACCCACAGCTGGATGAGACATAAGGGTGGACACTCTTGGGGCTGAGAGGTTTGGTGAGGTTGGGTGAGCAAATGCAGGCCCTTTAAAGTAATACTGCTTGGTACCCATCGCATGGGTCCCAAATCTCCAGGTTCAAGGGCATATTCCTACATCGAAATCATGCATGAGAAAACAAAAAGATGGTACACCATGTGATGGGGAAAGGTTTCTAAAACGCACCTCATTTCTCTTCTCCTTGTGCCCGGGGTCGCCATTCCAGCCGCTTTCCTAGCAATCTCCCTACTTGGAGCATCAGCACCTTTAACCTCCTGTTCCGTACAGGTTGCAATTTGTCCTGAGGATGAACGGGAAGACGGGGAACCAGTGAGAGACTAGCTCTTGTTGTTGGGACAGGCACAGGTCACTCTATTTTCCCATCAGGAAGAAGAATTAACCACAGGCTCCTCCTCCCCCCCGGAACCAGAACAGGGCCTGAAGCCATCCAGTGCTTTTGCGGCCAGCTCCCAAAAAAGCGAGTTGTAAAATGGAGGTTCAGGGCACTGCAATTCACAAACCTGCAGAGTTATAAATGATAACTCTCGTCCGCAAATATATTGAGGGAAGGCAAAGAAGAGGATTTGAAATCAAGGCAGAATTGCAGGAAACAGATTTCAGGAGGTAGATTCGAATCGCCTTTAAAGCACATGAAAAGCGGCAAAACGTTGACAATGATGCCCTTGGCCAAAAAGGGCGTATGCGTTTTTTCCTGAATATATTCAGGAAAAAACGCATACGCACTTTTTGGCCAACCAAGCAACCTGGAAAGGCAAATCAGCGCTACAAAGAAGACTCGCTACCCATCGGTCAAAAGGGCCATGCTGAAAAAAGTCTCAAAACCAGAAATGCAGGACAGGCCATGGAGAAATGGGAGCCTTGCTACACTGATGGGCGGGATGTAAATTGCCAACAGCCACTCTGGAGAAGTGTACGGTGTGTCCTGAAACATCTAAAAAACACAGCTTAGAGAGCATAGGGCACTTCCACTCATGGGGGTATAAATTGGGAAAATGAAAAATCAGCAAGACACAAGCACCCCAAAGTTTAGGGCTGCTCTGTTGACAAGGACCTCCACTTCATTCCACCTTCAATATCCCAGGAAAGAGAAAAATGGATAAAGAAGTTGTGGTCCTTATGTACAATGGAATATCACTCAGCCATGAAATCAATGTCATAAGGCTAGTAGCAGCATGATGAGTGGATTTAGGTACGATGATTCTAAGTGAAATAAGTCACACAGAAAAGGACACTTCTCATAAGGTATCACTTATACAGGGAATGTAAAAACCGTTACACTTGAACTGAATTACAAAACAGAACAGAGTCACACATGCAGAAAACACACTATGGCTGCTTAACGGGAAAGGTGAGGTGGGGTGATACATAAAACAAGGGTTTCAAATTAGCTCAGATACCGTTCCATAAACCCAATATGTAATAGACAAGACCTACTCCTTGCTCAGAGAACTGGTCTCAACACGCCCTATTCACCGCAAAAGAATATATCTGACTAGTAATAATCTTAAAACCTATGTATTGATATCTCTCTGTTAGTGTGTCATGTGGGTGTAAAGCGGCAAAAACACAGCAGTGAAAAGCAGCTAAACCCCATTATAAAAATAAATTACTTCGAAAAACCCATGAAACAAAGACAGTGAAAGAGAGAGAAATTCTTACACAATGCATTCAGGGGCTGTGATGCAACCTGGATTGACCATATCTAGACCCACAGCTGGATGAGACATAAGGGTGGACACTCTTGGGGCTGAGAGGTTTGGTGAGGTTGGGTGAGCAAATGCAGGCCCTTTAAAGTAATACTGCGTGGTACCCATCGCATGGGTCCCAAATCTCCAGGTTCAAGGGCATATTCGTACATCGAAATCATGCATGAGAAAACATAAAGATGGTACACCATGTGATGGGGAAAGGTTTCTAACCAAGCAACCTGGAAAGGCAAATCAGCGCTACAAAGAAGACTCGCTACCCATCGGTCAAAAGGGCCATGCTGAAAAAAGTCTCAAAACCAGAAATGCAGGACAGGCCATGGAGAAATGGGAGCCTTGCTACACTGATGGGCGGGATGTAAATTGCCAACAGCCACTCTGGAGAAGTGTACGGTGTGTCCTGAAACATCTAAAAAACACAGCTTAGAGAGCATAGGGCACTTCCACTCATGGGGGTATAAATTGGGAAAATGAAAAATCAGCAAGACACAAGCACCCCAAAGTTTAGGGCTGCTCTGTTGACAAGGACCTCCACTTCATTCCACCTTCAATATCCCAGGAAAGAGAAAAATGGATAAAGAAGTTGTGGTCCTTATGTACAATGGAATATCACTCAGCCATGAAATCAATGTCATAAGGCTAGTAGCAGCATGATGAGTGGATTTAGGTACGACGATTCTAAGTGAAATAAGTCACACAGTAAAGGACACTTCTCATAAGGTATCACTTATAGAGGGAATGTAAAAACCGTTACACTTGAACTGAATTACAAAACAGAACAGAGTCACACATGCAGAAAACACACTATGGCTGCTTAACGGGAAAGGTGAGGTGGGGTGATTCATAAAATAAGGGTTTCAAATTACCTGAGATACCGTTCCATAAAACCAATATGTAATAGACAAGACCTACTCCTTGCTCAGAGAACTGGACTCAACACGCCCTATTCACCGCACAAGAATATATCTGACTAGTAATAATCTTAAAACCTATGTATTGATATCTCTCTGTTAGTGTGTCAAGTGGGTGTAAAGCGGCATAAACACAGCAGTGAAAAGCAGCTAAACCCCATTATAAAAATAAATTACTTCGAAAAACCCATGAAACAAAGACAGTGAAAGAGAGAGAAATTCTTACACAATGCGTTCAGGGGCTGTGATGCAACCTGGATTGACCATATCTAGACCCACAGCTGGATGAGACATAAGGGTGGACACTCTTGGGGCTGAGAGGTTTGGTGAGGTTGGGTGAGCAAATGCAGGCCCTTTAAAGTAATACTGCGTGGTACCCATCGCATGGGTCCCAAATATCCAGGTTCAAGGGCATATTCCTACATCGAAATCATGCATGAGAAAACAAAAAGATGGTACACCATGTGATGGGGAAAGGTTTCTAAAACGCACCTCATTTCTCTTCTCCTTGTGCCCGGGGTCGCCATTCCAGCCACTTTCCTAGCAATCTCCCTACTTGGAGCATCAGCACCTTTAACCTCCTGTTCCGTACAGGTTGCAATTTGTTCTGAGGATGAACGGGAAGACGGGGAACCAGTGAGAGACTAGCTCTTGTTGTTGGGACAGGCACAGGTCACTCTATTTTCCCATCAGGAAGAAGAATTAACCACAGGCTCATCCTCCCCCCCGGAACCAGAACAGGGCCTGAAGCCATCCAGTGCTTTTGCGGCCAGGTCCCAAAAAAGCGAGTTGTAAAATGGAGCTTCAGGGCACTGCAATTCACAAACCTGCAGAGTTATAAATGATAACTCTCGTCCACAAATATATTGAGGGAAGGCAAAGAAGAGGATTTGAAATCAAGGCAGAATTGCAGGAAACAGATTTCAGGAGGTAGATTCGAATCGCCTTTAAAGCACATGAAAAGCGGCAAAACGTTGACAATGATGCCCTTGGCCAAAAAGGGCGTATGCGTTTTTTCCTGAATATATTCAGGAAAAAACGCATACGCCCTTTTTGGCCAACAAAGCAACCTGGAAAGGCAAATCAGCGCTACAAAGAAGACTCGCTACCCATCGGTCAAAAGGGCCATGCTGAAAAAAGTCTCAAAACCAGAAATGCAGGACAGGCCATGGAGAAATGGGAGCCTTGCTACACTGATGGGCGGGATGTAAATTGCCAACAGCCACTCTGGAGAAGTGTACGGTGTGTCCTGAAACATCTAAAAAACACAGCTTAGAGAGCATAGGGCACTTCCACTCATGGGGGTATAAATTGGGAAAATGAAAAATCAGCAAGACACAAGCACCCCAAAGTTTAGGGCTGCTCTGTTGACAAGGACCTCCACTTCATTCCACCTTCAATATCCCAGGAAAGAGAAAAATGGATAAAGAAGTTGTGGTCCTTATGTACAATGGAATATCACTCAGCCATGAAATCCATGTCATAAGGCTAGTAGCAGCATGATGAGTGGGTTTAGGTACGACGATTCTAAGTGAAATAAGTCACACAGAAAAGGACACTTCTCATAAGGTATCACTTATAGAGGGAATGTCAAAACCGTTACACTTGAACTGAATTACAAAACAGAACAGAGTCACACATGCAGAAAACACACTATGGCTGCTTAACGGGAAAGGTGAGGTGGGGAGATACATAAAACAAGGGTTTCAAATTAGCTCAGATACCGTTCCATAAACCCAATATGTAATAGACAAGACCTACTCCTTGCTCAGAGAACTGGACTCAACACGCCCTATTCACCACACAAGAATATATCTGATTAGTAATAATCTTAAAACCTATGTATTGATATCTCTCTCTTAGTGTGTCAAGTGGGTGTAAAGCGGCATAAACACAGCAGTGAAAAGCAGCTAAACCCCATTATAAAAATAAATTACTTTTACAAACCCATGAAACAAAGACAGTGAAAGAGAGAGAAATTCTTACACAATGCGTTCAGGGGCTGTGATGCAACCTGGATTGACCATATCTAGACCCACAGCTGGATGAGACATAAGGGTGGACACTCTTGGGGCTGAGAGGTTTGGTGAGGTTGGGTGAGCAAATGCAGCCCCTTTAAAGTAATACTGCTTGGTACCCATCGCATGGGTCCCAAATCTCCAGGTTCAAGGGCATATTCCTACATCGAAATCATGCATGAGAAAACAAAAAGATGGTACACCATGTGATGGGGAAAGGTTTCTAAAACGCACCTCATTTCTCTTCTCCTTGTGCCCGGGGTCGCCATTCCAGCCGCTTTCCTAGCAATCTCCCTACTTGGAGCATCAGCACCTTTAACCTCCTGTTCCGTACAGGTTGCAATTTGTCCTGAGGATGAACGGGAAGACGGGGAACCAGTGAGAGACTAGCTCTTGTTGTTGGGACAGGCACAGGTCACTCTATTTTCCCATCAGGAAGAAGAATTAACCACAGGCTCCTCCTCCCCCCCGGAACCAGAACAGGGCCTGAAGCCATCCAGTGCTTTTGCGGCCAGCTCCCAAAAAAGCGAGTTGTAAAATGGAGGTTCAGGGCACTGCAATTCACAAACCTGCAGAGTTATAAATGATAACTCTCGTCCGCAAATATATTGAGGGAAGGCAAAGAAGAGGATTTGAAATCAAGGCAGAATTGCAGGAAACAGATTTCAGGAGGTAGATTCGAATCGCCTTTAAAGCACATGAAAAGCGGCAAAACGTTGACAATGATGCCCTTGGCCAAAAAGGGCGTATGCGTTTTTTCCTGAATATATTCAGGAAAAAACGCATACGCCCTTTTTGGCCAACCAAGCAACCTGGAAAGGCAAATCAGCGCTACAAAGAAGACTCGCTACCCATCGGTCAAAAGGGCCATGCTGAAAAAAGTCTCAAAACCAGAAATGCAGGACAGGCCATGGAGAAATGGGAGCCTTGCTACACTGATGGGCGGGATGTAAATTGCCAACAGCCACTCTGGAGAAGTGTACGGTGTGTCCTGAAACATCTAAAAAACACAGCTTAGAGAGCATAGGGCACTTCCACTCATGGGGGTATAAATTGGGAAAATGAAAAATCAGCAAGACACAAGCACCCCAAAGTTTACGGCTGCTCTGTTGACAAGGACCTCCACTTCATTCCACCTTCAATATCCCAGGAAAGAGAAAAATGGATAAAGAAGTTGTGGTCCTTATGTACAATGGAATATCACTCAGCCATGAAATCAATGTCATAAGGCTAGTAGCAGCATGATGAGTGGATTTAGGTACGACGATTCTAAGTGAAATAAGTCACACAGAAAAGGACACTTCTCATAAGGTATCACTTATAGAGGGAATGTAAAAACCGTTACACTTGAACTGAATTACAAAACAGAACAGAGTCACACATGCAGAAAACACACTATGGCTGCTTAACGGGAAAGGTGAGGTGGGGTGATACATAAAACAAGGGTTTCAAATTAGCTCAGATACCGTTCCATAAACCCAATATGTAATAGACAAGACCTACTCCTTGCTCAGAGAACTGGTCTCAACACGCCCTATTCACCGCAAAAGAATATATCTGACTAGTAATAATCTTAAAACCTATGTATTGATATCTCTCTGTTAGTGTGTCATGTGGGTGTAAAGCGGCAAAAACACAGCAGTGAAAAGCAGCTAAACCCCATTATAAAAATAAATTACTTCGAAAAACCCATGAAACAAAGACAGTGAAAGAGAGAGAAATTCTTACACAATGCGTTCAGGGGCTGTGATGCAACCTGGATTGACCATATCTAGACCCACAGCTGGATGAGACATAAGGGTGGACACTCTTGGGGCTGAGAGGTTTGGTGAGGTTGGGTGAGCAAATGCAGGCCCTTTAAAGTAATACTGCGTGGTACCCATCGCATGGGTCCCAAATCTCCAGGTTCAAGGGCATATTCGTACATCGAAATCATGCATGAGAAAACATAAAGATGGTACACCATGTGATGGGGAAAGGTTTCTAACCAAGCAACCTGGAAAGGCAAATCAGCGCTACAAAGAAGACTCGCTACCCATCGGTCAAAAGGGCCATGCTGAAAAAAGTCTCAAAACCAGAAATGCAGGACAGGCCATGGAGAAATGGGAGCCTTGCTACACTGATGGGCGGGATGTAAATTGCCAACAGCCACTCTGGAGAAGTGTACGGTGTGTCCTGAAACATCTAAAAAACACAGCTTAGAGAGCATAGGGCACTTCCACTCATGGGGGTATAAATTGGGAAAATGAAAAATCAGCAAGACACAAGCACCCCAAAGTTTAGGGCTGCTCTGTTGACAAGGACCTCCACTTCATTCCACCTTCAATATCCCAGGAAAGAGAAAAATGGATAAAGAAGTTGTGGTCCTTATGTACAATGGAATATCACTCAGCCATGAAATCAATGTCATAAGGCTAGTAGCAGCATGATGAGTGGGTTTAGGTACGACGATTCTAAGTGAAATAAGTCACACAGAAAAGGACACTTCTCATAAGGTATCACTTATAGAGGGAATGTCAAAACCGTTACACTTGAACTGAATTACAAAACAGAACAGAGTCACACATGCAGAAAACACACTATGGCTGCTTAACGGGAAAGGTGAGGTGGGGAGATACATAAAACAAGGGTTTCAAATTAGCTCAGATACCGTTCCATAAACCCAATATGTAATAGACAAGACCTACTCCTTGCTCAGAGAACTGGACTCAACACGCCCTATTCACCACACAAGAATATATCTGATTAGTAATAATCTTAAAACCTATGTATTGATATCTCTCTCTTAGTGTGTCAAGTGGGTGTAAAGCGGCATAAACACAGCAGTGAAAAGCAGCTAAACCCCATTGTAAAAATAAATTACTTTTACAAACCCATGAAACAAAGACAGTGAAAGAGAGAGAAATTCTTACACAATGCGTTCAGGGGCTGTGATGCAACCTGGATTGACCATATCTAGACCCACAGCTGGATGAGACATAAGGGTGGACACTCTTGGGGCTGAGAGGTTTGGTGAGGTTGGGTGAGCAAATGCAGGCCCTTTAAAGTAATACTGCTTGGTACCCATCGCATGGGTCCCAAATCTCCAGGTTCAAGGGCATATTCCTACATCGAAATCATGCATGAGAAAACAAAAAGATGGTACACCATGTGATGGGGAAAGGTTTCTAAAACGCACCTCATTTCTCTTCTCCTTGTGCCCGGGGTCGCCATTCCAGCCGCTTTCCTAGCAATCTCCCTACTTGGAGCATCAGCACCTTTAACCTCCTGTTCCGTACAGGTTGCAATTTGTCCTGAGGATGAACGGGAAGACGGGGAACCAGTGAGAGACTAGCTCTTGTTGTTGGGACAGGCACAGGTCACTCTATTTTCCCATCAGGAAGAAGAATTAACCACAGGCTCCTCCTCCCCCCCGGAACCAGAACAGGGCCTGAAGCCATCCAGTGCTTTTGCGGCCAGCTCCCAAAAAAGCGAGTTGTAAAATGGAGGTTCAGGGCACTGCAATTCACAAACCTGCAGAGTTATAAATGATAACTCTCGTCCGCAAATATATTGAGGGAAGGCAAAGAAGAGGATTTGAAATCAAGGCAGAATTGCAGGAAACAGATTTCAGGAGGTAGATTCGAATCGCCTTTAAAGCACATGAAAAGCGGCAAAACGTTGACAATGATGCCCTTGGCCAAAAAGGGCGTATGCGTTTTTTCCTGAATATATTCAGGAAAAAACGCATACGCCCTTTTTGGCCAACCAAGCAACCTGGAAAGGCAAATCAGCGCTACAAAGAAGACTCGCTACCCATCGGTCAAAAGGGCCATGCTGAAAAAAGTCTCAAAACCAGAAATGCAGGACAGGCCATGGAGAAATGGGAGCCTTGCTACACTGATGGGCGGGATGTAAATTGCCAACAGCCACTCTGGAGAAGTGTACGGTGTGTCCTGAAACATCTAAAAAACACAGCTTAGAGAGCATAGGGCACTTCCACTCATGGGGGTATAAATTGGGAAAATGAAAAATCAGCAAGACACAAGCACCCCAAAGTTTAGGGCTGCTCTGTTGACAAGGACCTCCACTTCATTCCACCTTCAATATCCCAGGAAAGAGAAAAATGGATAAAGAAGTTGTGGTCCTTATGTTCAATGGAATATCACTCAGCCATGAAATCAATGTCATAAGGCTAGTAGCAGCATGATGAGTGGATTTAGGTACGACGATTCTAAGTGAAATAAGTCACACAGAAAAGGACACTTCTCATAAGGTATCACTTATACAGGGAATGTAAAAACCGTTACACTTGAACTGAATTACAATACAGAACAGAGTCACACATGCAGAAAACACACTATGGCTGCTTAACGGGAAAGGTGAGGTGGGGTGATACATAAAACAAGGGTTTCAAATTACCTCAGATACCGTTCCATAAACCCAATATGTAATAGACAAGACCTACTCCTTGCTCAGAGAACTGGTCTCAACACGCCCTATTCACCGCAA
Organism: Balaenoptera ricei; assembly: GCF_028023285.1. Taxonomy (NCBI): domain Eukaryota; kingdom Metazoa; phylum Chordata; class Mammalia; order Artiodactyla; family Balaenopteridae; genus Balaenoptera; species Balaenoptera ricei. Next base: position 23,125,649 of record NC_082657.1, on the reverse strand, counting down.
AAGAATATATCTGACTAGTAATAATCTTAAAACCTATGTATTGATATCTCTCTGTTAGTGTGTCAAGTGGGTGTAAAGCGGCAAAAACACAGCAGTGAAAAGCAGCTAAACCCCATTAGAAAAATAAATTACTTCGAAAAACCCATGAAACAAAGACAGTGAAAGAGAGAGAAATTCTTACACAATGCGTTCAGGGGCTGTGATGCAACCTGGATTGACCATATCTAGACCCACAGCTGGATGAGACATAAGGGTGGACACTCTTGGGGCTGAGAGGTTTGGTGAGGTTGGGTGAGCAAATGCAGGCCCTTTAAAGTAATACTGCGTGGTACCCATCGCATGGGTCCCAAATCTCCAGTTTCAAGGGCATATTCCTACATGGAAATCATGCATGAGAAAACAAAAAGATGGTACACCATGTGATGGGCAAAGGTTTCTAACCAAGCAACCTGGAAAGGCAAATCAGCGCTACAAAGAAGACTCGCTACCCATCGGTCAAAAGGGCCATGCTGAAAAAAGTCTCAAAACCAGAAATGCAGGACAGGCCATGGAGAAATGGGAGCCTTGCTACACTGATGGGCGGGATGTAAATTGCCAACAGCCACTCTGGAGAAGTGTACGGTGTGTCCTGAAACATCTAAAAAACACAGCTTAGAGAGCATAGGGCACTTCCACTCATGGGGGTATAAATTGGGAAAATGAAAAATCAGCAAGACACAAGCACCCCAAAGTTTAGGGCTGCTCTGTTGACAAGGACCTCCACTTCATTCCACCTTCAATATCCCAGGAAAGAGAAAAATGGATAAAGAAGTTGTGGTCCTTATGTACAATGGAATATCACTCAGCCATGAAATCAATGTCATAAGGCTAGTAGCAGCATGATGAGTGGATTTAGGTACGACGATTCTAAGTGAAATAAGTCACACAGAAAAGGACACTTCTCATAAGGTATCACTTATAGAGGGAATGTCAAAACCGTTACACTTGAACTGAATTACAAAACAGAACAGAGTCACATATGCAGAAAACACACTATGGCTGCTTAACGGGAAAGGTGAGGTGGGGAGATACATAAAACAAGGGTTTCAAATTAGCTCAGATACCGTTCCATAAACCCAATATGTAATAGACAAGACCTACTCCTTGCTCAGAGAACTGGACTCAACACGCCCTATTCACCACACAAGAATATATCTGATTAGTAATAATCTTAAAACCTATGTATTGATATCTCTCTCTTAGTGTGTCAAGTGGGTGTAAAGCGGCATAAACACAGCAGTGAAAAGCAGCTAAACCCCATTATAAAAATAAATTACTTTTACAAACCCATGAAACAAAGACAGTGAAAGAGAGAGAAATTCTTACACAATGCGTTCAGGGGCTGTGATGCAACCTGGATTGACCATATCTAGACCCACAGCTGGATGAGACATAAGGGTGGACACTCTTGGGGCTGAGAGGTTTGGTGAGGTTGGGTGAGCAAATGCAGGCCCTTTAAAGTAATACTGCGTGGTACCCATCGCATGGGTCCCAAATCTCCAGGTTCAAGGGCATATTCCTACATCGAAATCATGCATGAGAAAACAAAAAGATGGTACACCATGTGATGGGGAAAGGTTTCTAAAACGCCCCTCATTTCTCTTCTCCTTGTGCCCGGGGTCGCCATTCCAGCCGCTTTCCTAGCAATCTCCCTACTTGGAGCATCAGCACCTTTAACCTCCTGTTCCGTACAGGTTGCAATTTGTCCTGAGGATGAACGGGAAGACGGGGAACCAGTGAGAGACTAGCTCTTGGTGTTGGGACAGGCACAGGTCACTCTATTTTCCCATCAGGAAGAAGAATTAAGCACAGGCTCATCCTCACCCCCGGAACCAGAACAGGGCCTGAAGCCATCCTGCGCTTTTGCGGCCAGCTCCCAAAAAAGCGAGTTGTAAAATGGAGGTTCAGGGCACTGCAATTCACAAACCTGCAGAGTTATAAATGATAACTCTCGTCCACAAATATATTGAGGGAAGGCACAGAAGAGGATTTGAAATCAAGGCAGAATTGCAGGAAACAGATTTCAGGAGGTAGATTCGAATCGCCTTTAAAGCACATGAAAAGCGGCAAAACGTTGACAATGATGCCCTTGGCCAAAAAGGGCGTACGCGTTTTTTCCTGAATATATTCAGGAAAAAACGCATACGCCCTTTTTGGCCAACCAAGCAACCTGGAAAGGCAAATCAGCGCTACAAAGAAGACTCGCTACCCATCGGTCAAAAGGGCCATGCTGAAAAAAGTCTCAAAACCAGAAATGCAGGACAGGCCATGGAGAAATGGGAGCCTTGCTACACTGATGGGCGGGATGTAAATTGCCAACAGCCACTCTGGAGAAGTGTACGGTGTGTCCTGAAACATCTAAAAAACACAGCTTAGAGAGCATAGGGCACTTCCACTCATGGGGGTATAAATTGGGAAAATGAAAAATCAGCAAGACACAAGCACCCCAAAGTTTAGGGCTGCTCTGTTGACAAGGACCTCCACTTCATTCCACCTTCAATATCCCAGGAAAGAGAAAAATGGATAAAGAAGTTGTGGTCCTTATGTACAATGGAATATCACTCAGCCATGAAATCAATGTCATAAGGCTAGTAGCAGCATGATGAGTGGATTTAGGTACGACGATTCTAAGTGAAATAAGTCACACAGAAAAGGACACTTCTCATAAGGTATCACTTATAGAGGGAATGTCAAAACCGTTACACTTGAACTGAATTACAAAACAGAACAGAGTCACACATGCAGAAAACACACTATGGCTGCTTAACGGGAAAGGTGAGGTGGGGAGATACATAAAACAAGGGTTTCAAATTAGCTCAGATACCGTTCCATAAACCCAATATGTAATAGACAAGACCTACTCCTTGCTCAGAGAACTGGACTCAACACGCCCTATTCACCACACAAGAATATATCTGATTAGTAATAATCTTAAAACCTATGTATTGATATCTCTCTGTTAGTGTGTCAAGTGGGTGTAAAGCGGCATAAACACAGCAGTGAAAAGCAGCTAAACCCCATTATAAAAATAAATTACTTTTACAAACCCATGAAACAAAGACAGTGAAAGAGAGAGAAATTCTTACACAATGCGTTCAGGGGCTGTGATGCAACCTGGATTGACCATATCTAGACCCACAGCTGGATGAGACATAAGGGTGGACACTCTTGGGGCTGAGAGGTTTGGTGAGGTTGGGTGAGCAAATGCAGGCCCTTTAAAGTAATACTGCTTGGTACCCATCGCATGGGTCCCAAATCTCCAGGTTGAAGGGCATATTCCTACATCGAAATCATGCATGAGAAAACAAAAAGATGGTACACCATGTGATGGGGAAAGGTTTCTAAAACGCACCTCATTTCTCTTCTCCTTGTGCCCGGGGTCGCCATTCCAGCCGCTTTCCTAGCAATCTCCCTACTTGGAGCATCAGCACCTTTAACCTCCTGTTCCGTACAGGTTGCAATTTGTCCTGAGGATGAACGGGAAGACGGGGAACCAGTGAGAGACTAGCTCTTGTTGTTGGGACAGGCACAGGTCACTCTATTTTCCCATCAGGAAGAAGAATTAACCACAGGCTCCTCCTCCCCCCCGGAACCAGAACAGGGCCTGAAGCCATCCAGTGCTTTTGCGGCCAGCTCCCAAAAAAGCGAGTTGTAAAATGGAGCTTCAGGGCATTGCAATTCACAAACCTGCAGAGTTATAAATGATAACTCTCGTCCGCAAATATATTGAGGGAAGGCAAAGAAGAGGATTTGAAATCAAGGCAGAATTGCAGGAAACAGATTTCAGGAGGTAGATTCGAATCGCCTTTAAAGCACATGAAAAGCGGCAAAACGTTGACAATGATGCCCTTGGCCAAAAAGGGCGTATGCGTTTTTTCCTGAATATATTCAGGAAAAAACGCATACGCCCTTTTTGGCCAACCAAGGAACCTGGAAAGGCAAATCAGCGCTACAAAGAAGACTCGCTACCCATCGGTCAAAAGGGCCATGCTGAAAAAAGTCTCAAAACCAGAAATGCAGGACAGGCCATGGAGAAATGGGAGCCTTGCTACACTGATGGGCGGGATGTAAATTGCCAACAGCCACTCTGGAGAAGTGTACGGTGTGTCCTGAAACATCTAAAAAACACAGCTTAGAGAGCATAGGGCACTTCCACTCATGGGGGTATAAATTGGGAAAATGAAAAATCAGCAAGACACAAGCACCCCAAAGTTTAGGGCTGCTCTGTTGACAAGGACCTCCACTTCATTCCACCTTCAATATCCCAGGAAAGAGAAAAATGGATAAAGAAGTTGTGGTCCTTATGTACAATGGAATATCACTCAGCCATGAAATCAATGTCATAAGGCTAGTAGCAGCATGATGAGTGGATTTAGGTACGACGATTCTAAGTGAAATAAGTCACACAGAAAAGGACACTTCTCATAAGGTATCACTTATAGAGGGAATGTCAAAACCGTTACACTTGAACTGAATTACAAAACAGAACAGAGTCACATATGCAGAAAACACACTATGGCTGCTTAACGGGAAAGGTGAGGTGGGGAGATACATAAAACAAGGGTTTCAAATTAGCTCAGATACCGTTCCATAAACCCAATATGTAATAGACAAGACCTACTCCTTGCTCAGAGAACTGGACTCAACACGCCCTATTCACCACACAAGAATATATCTGATTAGTAATAATCTTAAAACCTATGTATTGATATCTCTCTCTTAGTGTGTCAAGTGGGTGTAAAGCGGCATAAACACAGCAGTGAAAAGCAGCTAAACCCCATTATAAAAATAAATTACTTTTACAAACCCATGAAACAAAGACAGTGAAAGAGAGAGAAATTCTTACACAATGCGTTCAGGGGCTGTGATGCAACCTGGATTGACCATATCTAGACCCACAGCTGGATGAGACATAAGGGTGGACACTCTTGGGGCTGAGAGGTTTGGTGAGGTTGGGTGAGCAAATGCAGGCCCTTTAAAGTAATACTGCGTGGTACCCATCGCATGGGTCCCAAATCTCCAGGTTCAAGGGCATATTCCTACATCGAAATCATGCATGAGAAAACAAAAAGATGGTACACCATGTGATGGGGAAAGGTTTCTAAAACGCCCCTCATTTCTCTTCTCCTTGTGCCCGGGGTCGCCATTCCAGCCGCTTTCCTAGCAATCTCCCTACTTGGAGCATCAGCACCTTTAACCTCCTGTTCCGTACAGGTTGCAATTTGTCCTGAGGATGAACGGGAAGACGGGGAACCAGTGAGAGACTAGCTCTTGGTGTTGGGACAGGCACAGGTCACTCTATTTTCCCATCAGGAAGAAGAATTAAGCACAGGCTCATCCTCACCCCCGGAACCAGAACAGGGCCTGAAGCCATCCTGCGCTTTTGCGGCCAGCTCCCAAAAAAGCGAGTTGTAAAATGGAGGTTCAGGGCACTGCAATTCACAAACCTGCAGAGTTATAAATGATAACTCTCGTCCACAAATATATTGAGGGAAGGCACAGAAGAGGATTTGAAATCAAGGCAGAATTGCAGGAAACAGATTTCAGGAGGTAGATTCGAATCGCCTTTAAAGCACATGAAAAGCGGCAAAACGTTGACAATGATGCCCTTGGCCAAAAAGGGCGTACGCGTTTTTTCCTGAATATATTCAGGAAAAAACGCATACGCCCTTTTTGGCCAACCAAGCAACCTGGAAAGGCAAATCAGCGCTACAAAGAAGACTCGCTACCCATCGGTCAAAAGGGCCATGCTGAAAAAAGTCTCAAAACCAGAAATGCAGGACAGGCCATGGAGAAATGGGAGCCTTGCTACACTGATGGGCGGGATGTAAATTGCCAACAGCCACTCTGGAGAAGTGTACGGTGTGTCCTGAAACATCTAAAAAACACAGCTTAGAGAGCATAGGGCACTTCCACTCATGGGGGTATAAATTGGGAAAATGAAAAATCAGCAAGACACAAGCACCCCAAAGTTTAGGGCTGCTCTGTTGACAAGGACCTCCACTTCATTCCACCTTCAATATCCCAGGAAAGAGAAAAATGGATAAAGAAGTTGTGGTCCTTATGTACAATGGAATATCACTCAGCCATGAAATCAATGTCATAAGGCTAGTAGCAGCATGATGAGTGGATTTAGGTACGATGATTCTAAGTGAAATAAGTCACACAGAAAAGGACACTTCTCATAAGGTATCACTTATACAGGGAATGTAAAAACCGTTACACTTGAACTGAATTACAAAACAGAACAGAGTCACACATGCAGAAAACACACTATGGCTGCTTAACGGGAAAGGTGAGGTGGGGTGATACATAAAACAAGGGTTTCAAATTAGCTCAGATACCGTTCCATAAACCCAATATGTAATAGACAAGACCTACTCCTTGCTCAGAGAACTGGACTCAACACGCCCTATTCACCGCACAAGAATATATCTGACTAGTAATAATCTTAAAACCTATGTATTGATATCTCCCTCTTAGTGTGTCAAGTGGGTGTAAAGCGGCATAAACACAGCAGTGAAAAGCAGCTAAACCCCATTATAAAAAATAAATTATTTCGAAAAACCCATGAAACAAAGACAGTGAAAGAGAGAGAAATTCTTACACAATGCGTTCAGGGGCTGTGATGCAACATGGATTGACCATATCTAGACCCACAGCTGGATGAGACATAAGGGTGGACACTCTTGGGGCTGAGAGGTTTGGTGAGGTTGGGTGAGCAAATGCAGACCCTTTAAAGTAATACTGCGTGGTACCCATCGCATGGGTCCCAAATCTCCAGGTTCAAGGGCATCTTCCTACATCGAAAACATGCATGAGAAAGCAAAATGATGGTACACCATGTGATGGGGAAAGGTTTCTAAAACGCACTTCATTTCTCTTCTCCTTGTGCCCGGGGTCGCCATTCCAGCCGCTTTCCTAGCAATCTCCCTACTTGGAGCATCAGCACCTTTAACCTCCTGTTCCGTACAGGTTGCAATTTGTCCTGAGGATGAAAGGGAAGACGGGGAACCAGTGAGAGACTAGCTCTTGTTGTTGGGACAGGCACAGGTCACTCTATTTTCCCATCAGGAAGAAGAATTAACCACAGGCTCCTCCTCCCCCCCGGAACCAGAACAGGGCCTGAAGCCATCCAGTGCTTTTGCGGCCAGCTCCCAAAAAAGCGAGTTGTAAAATGGAGGTTCAGGGCACTGCAATTCACAAACCTGCAGAGTTATAAATGATAACTCTCGTCCGCAAATATATTGAGGGAAGGCAAAGAAGAGGATTTGAAATCAAGGCAGAATTGCAGGAAACAGATTTCAGGAGGTAGATTCGAATCGCCTTTAAAGCACATGAAAAGCGGCAAAACGTTGACAATGATGCCCTTGGCCAAAAAGGGCGTATGCGTTTTTTCCTGAATATATTCAGGAAAAAACGCATACGCCCTTTTTGGCCAACCAAGCAACCTGGAAAGGCAAATCAGCGCTACAAAGAAGACTCGCTACCCATCGGTCAAAAGGGCCATGCTGAAAAAAGTCTCAAAACCAGAAATGCAGGACAGGCCATGGAGAAATGGGAGCCTTGCTACACTGATGGGCGGGATGTAAATTGCCAACAGCCACTCTGGAGAAGTGTACGGTGTGTCCTGAAACATCTAAAAAACACAGCTTAGAGAGCATAGGGCACTTCCACTCATGGGGGTATAAATTGGGAAAATGAAAAATCAGCAAGACACAAGCACCCCAAAGTTTAGGGCTGCTCTGTTGACAAGGACCTCCACTTCATTCCACCTTCAATATCCCAGGAAAGAGAAAAATGGATAAAGAAGTTGTGGTCCTTATGTACAATGGAATATCACTCAGCCATGAAATCAATGTCATAAGGCTAGTAGCAGCATGATGAGTGGATTTAGGTACGACGATTCTAAGTGAAATAAGTCACACAGAAAAGGACACTTCTCATAAGGTATCACTTATACAGGGAATGTAAAAACCGTTACACTTGAACTGAATTACAAAACAGAACAGAGTCACACATGCAGAAAACACACTATGGCTGCTTAACGGGAAAGGTGAGGTGGGGTGATACATAAAACAAGGGTTTCAAATTAGCTCAGATACCGTTCCATAAACCCAATATGTAATAGACAAGACCTACTCCTTGCTCAGAGAACTGGTCTCAACACGCCCTATTCACCGCAAAAGAATATATCTGACTAGTAATAATCTTAAAACCTATGTATTGATATCTCTCTGTTAGTGTGTCATGTGGGTGTAAAGCGGCAAAAACACAGCAGTGAAAAGCAGCTAAACCCCATTATAAAAATAAATTACTTCGAAAAACCCATGAAACAAAGACAGTGAAAGAGAGAGAAATTCTTACACAATGCGTTCAGGGGCTGTGATGCAACCTGGATTGACCATATCTAGACCCACAGCTGGATGAGACATAAGGGTGGACACTCTTGGGGCTGAGAGGTTTGGTGAGGTTGGGTGAGCAAATGCAGGCCCTTTAAAGTAATACTGCGTGGTACCCATCGCATGGGTCCCAAATCTCCAGGTTCAAGGGCATATTGGTACATCGAAATCATGCATGAGAAAACATAAAGATGGTACACCATGTGATGGGGAAAGGTTTCTAACCAAGCAACCTGGAAAGGCAAATCAGCGCTACAAAGAAGACTCGCTACCCATCGGTCAAAAGGGCCATGCTGAAAAAAGTCTCAAAACCAGAAATGCAGGACAGGCCATGGAGAAATGGGAGCCTTGCTACACTGATGGGCGGGATGTAAATTGCCAACAGCCACTCTGGAGAAGTGTACGGTGTGTCCTGAAACATCTAAAAAACACAGCTTAGAGAGCATAGGGCACTTCCACTCATGGGGGTATAAATTGGGAAAATGAAAAATCAGCAAGACACAAGCACCCCAAAGTTTAGGGCTGCTCTGTTGACAAGGACCTCCACTTCATTCCACCTTCAATATCCCAGGAAAGAGAAAAATGGATAAAGAAGTTGTGGTCCTTATGTACAATGGAATATCACTCAGCCATGAAATCAATGTCATAAGGCTAGTAGCAGCATGATGAGTGGATTTAGGTACGATGATTCTAAGTGAAATAAGTCACACAGAAAAGGACACTTCTCATAAGGTATCACTTATACAGGGAATGTAAAAACCGTTACACTTGAACTGAATTACAAAACAGAACAGAGTCACACATGCAGAAAACACACTATGGCTGCTTAACGGGAAAGGTGAGGTGGGGTGATACATAAAACAAGGGTTTCAAATTAGCTCAGATACCGTTCCATAAACCCAATATGTAATAGACAAGACCTACTCCTTGCTCAGAGAACTGGACTCAACACGCCCTATTCACCGCACAAGAATATATCTGACTAGTAATAATCTTAAAACCTATGTATTGATATCTCCCTCTTAGTGTGTCAAGTGGGTGTAAAGCGGCATAAACACAGCAGTGAAAAGCAGCTAAACCCCATTATAAAAATAAATTATTTCGAAAAACCCATGAAACAAAGACAGTGAAAGAGAGAGAAATTCTTACACAATGCGTTCAGGGGCTGTGATGCAACATGGATTGACCATATCTAGACCCACAGCTGGATGAGACATAAGGGTGGACACTCTTGGGGCTGAGAGGTTTGGTGAGGTTGGGTGAGCAAATGCAGACCCTTTAAAGTAATACTGCGTGGTACCCATCGCATGGGTCCCAAATCTCCAGGTTCAAGGGCATCTTCCTACATCGAAAACATGCATGAGAAAACAAAATGATGGTACACCATGTGATGGGGAAAGGTTTCTAAAACGCACTTCATTTCTCTTCTCCTTGTGCCCGGGGTCGCCATTCCAGCCGCTTTCCTAGCAATCTCCCTACTTGGAGCATCAGCACCTTTAACCTCCTGTTCCGTACAGGTTGCAATTTGTCCTGAGGATGAAAGGGAAGACGGGGAACCAGTGAGAGACTAGCTCTTGTTGTTGGGACAGGCACAGGTCACTCTATTTTCCCATCAGGAAGAAGAATTAACCACAGGCTCATCCTCCCCCCCGGAACCAGAACAGGGCCTGAAGCCATCCAGTGCTTTTGCGGCCAGCTCCCAAAAAAGCGAGTTGTAAAATGGAGCTTCAGGGCACTGCAATTCACAAACCTGCAGAGTTATAAATGATAACTCTCGTCCACAAATATATTGAGGGAAGGCAAAGAAGAGGATTTGAAATCAAGGCAGAATTGCAGGAAACAGATTTCAGGAGGTAGATTCGAATCGCCTTTAAAGCACATGAAAAGCGGCAAAACGTTGACAATGATGCCCTTGGCCAAAAAGGGCGTATGCGTTTTTTCCTGAATATATTCAGGAAAAAACGCATACGCCCTTTTTGGCCAACAAAGCAACCTGGAAAGGCAAATCAGCGCTACAAAGAAGACTCGCTACCCATCGGTCAAAAGGGCCATGCTGAAAAAAGTCTCAAAACCAGAAATGCAGGACAGGCCATGGAGAAATGGGAGCCTTGCTACACTGATGGGCGGGATGTAAATTGCCAACAGCCACTCTGGAGAAGTGTACGGTGTGTCCTGAAACATCTAAAAAACACAGCTTAGAGAGCATAGGGCACTTCCACTCATGGGGGTATAAATTGGGAAAATGAAAAATCAGCAAGACACAAGCACCCCAAAGTTTAGGGCTGCTCTGTTGACAAGGACCTCCACTTCATTCCACCTTCAATATCCCAGGAAAGAGAAAAATGGATAAAGAAGTTGTGGTCCTTATGTACAATGGAATATCACTCAGCCATGAAATCAATGTCATAAGGCTAGTAGCAGCATGATGAGTGGGTTTAGGTACGACGATTCTAAGTGAAATAAGTCACACAGAAAAGGACACTTCTCATAAGGTATCACTTATAGAGGGAATGTCAAAACCGTTACACTTGAACTGAATTACAAAACAGAACAGAGTCACACATGCAGAAAACACACTATGGCTGCTTAACGGGAAAGGTGAGGTGGGGAGATACATAAAACAAGGGTTTCAAATTAGCTCAGATACCGTTCCATAAACCCAATATGTAATAGACAAGACCTACTCCTTGCTCAGAGAACTGGACTCAACACGCCCTATTCACCACACAAGAATATATCTGATTAGTAATAATCTTAAAACCTATGTATTGATATCTCTCTCTTAGTGTGTCAAGTGGGTGTAAAGCGGCATAAACACAGCAGTGAAAAGCAGCTAAACCCCATTATAAAAATAAATTACTTTTACAAACCCATGAAACAAAGACAGTGAAAGAGAGAGAAATTCTTACACAATGCGTTCAGGGGCTGTGATGCAACCTGGATTGACCATATCTAGACCCACAGCTGGATGAGACATAAGGGTGGACACTCTTGGGGCTGAGAGGTTTGGTGAGGTTGGGTGAGCAAATGCAGCCCCTTTAAATTAATACTGCTTGGTACCCATCGCATGGGTCCCAAATCTCCAGGTTCAAGGGCATATTCCTACATCGAAATCATGCATGAGAAAACAAAAAGATGGTACACCATGTGATGGGGAAAGGTTTCTAAAACGCACCTCATTTCTCTTCTCCTTGTGCCCGGGGTCGCCATTCCAGCCGCTTTCCTAGCAATCTCCCTACTTGGAGCATCAGCACCTTTAACCTCCTGTTCCGTACAGGTTGCAATTTGTCCTGAGGATGAACGGGAAGACGGGGAACCAGTGAGAGACTAGCTCTTGTTGTTGGGACAGGCACAGGTCACTCTATTTTCCCATCAGGAAGAAGAATTAACCACAGGCTCCTCCTCCCCCCCGGAACCAGAACAGGGCCTGAAGCCATCCAGTGCTTTTGCGGCCAGCTCCCAAAAAAGCGAGTTGTAAAATGGAGGTTCAGGGCACTGCAATTCACAAACCTGCAGAGTTATAAATGATAACTCTCGTCCGCAAATATATTGAGGGAAGGCAAAGAAGAGGATTTGAAATCAAGGCAGAATTGCAGGAAACAGATTTCAGGAGGTAGATTCGAATCGCCTTTAAAGCACATGAAAAGCGGCAAAACGTTGACAATGATGCCCTTGGCCAAAAAGGGCGTATGCGTTTTTTCCTGAATATATTCAGGAAAAAACGCATACGCCCTTTTTGGCCAACCAAGCAACCTGGAAAGGCAAATCAGCGCTACAAAGAAGACTCGCTACCCATCGGTCAAAAGGGCCATGCTGAAAAAAGTCTCAAAACCAGAAATGCAGGACAGGCCATGGAGAAATGGGAGCCTTGCTACACTGATGGGCGGGATGTAAATTGCCAACAGCCACTCTGGAGAAGTGTACGGTGTGTCCTGAAACATCTAAAAAACACAGCTTAGAGAGCATAGGGCACTTCCACTCATGGGGGTATAAATTGGGAAAATGAAAAATCAGCAAGACACAAGCACCCCAAAGTTTAGGGCTGCTCTGTTGACAAGGACCTCCACTTCATTCCACCTTCAATATCCCAGGAAAGAGAAAAATGGATAAAGAAGTTGTGGTCCTTATGTACAATGGAATATCACTCAGCCATGAAATCAATGTCATAAGGCTAGTAGCAGCATGATGAGTGGATTTAGGTACGACGATTCTAAGTGAAATAAGTCACACAGAAAAGGACACTTCTCATAAGGTATCACTTATACAGGGAATGTAAAAACCGTTACACTTGAACTGAATTACAAAACAGAACAGAGTCACACATGCAGAAAACACACTATGGCTGCTTAACGGGAAAGGTGAGGTGGGGTGATACATAAAACAAGGGTTTCAAATTAGCTCAGATACCGTTCCATAAACCCAATATGTAATAGACAAGACCTACTCCTTGCTCAGAGAACTGGTCTCAACACGCCCTATTCACCGCAAAAGAATATATCTGACTAGTAATAATCTTAAAACCTATGTATTGATATCTCTCTGTTAGTGTGTCATGTGGGTGTAAAGCGGCAAAAACACAGCAGTGAAAAGCAGCTAAACCCCATTATAAAAATAAATTACTTCGAAAAACCCATGAAACAAAGACAGTGAAAGAGAGAGAAATTCTTACACAATGCGTTCAGGGGCTGTGATGCAACCTGGATTGACCATATCTAGACCCACAGCTGGATGAGACATAAGGGTGGACACTCTTGGGGCTGAGAGGTTTGGTGAGGTTGGGTGAGCAAATGCAGGCCCTTTAAAGTAATACTGCGTGGTACCCATCGCATGGGTCCCAAATCTCCAGGTTCAAGGGCATATTGGTACATCGAAATCATGCATGAGAAAACATAAAGATGGTACACCATGTGATGGGGAAAGGTTTCTAACCAAGCAACCTGGAAAGGCAAATCAGCGCTACAAAGAAGACTCGCTACCCATCGGTCAAAAGGGCCATGCTGAAAAAAGTCTCAAAACCAGAAATGCAGGACAGGCCATGGAGAAATGGGAGCCTTGCTACACTGATGGGCAGGATGTAAATTACCAACAGCCACTCTGGAGAAGTGTACGGTGTGTCCTGAAACATCGAAAAAACACAGCTTAGAGAGCATAGGGCACTTCCACTCATGGGGGTATAAATTGGGAAAATGAAAAATCAGCAAGACACAAGCACCCCAAAGTTTAGGGCTGCTCTGTTGACAAGGACCTCCACTTCATTCCACCTTCAATATCCCAGGAAAGAGAAAAATGGATAAAGAAGTTGTGGTCCTTATGTACAATGGAATATCACTCAGCCATGAAATCAATGTCATAAGGCTAGTAGCAGCATGATGAGTGGATTTAGGTACGATGATTCTAAGTGAAATAAGTCACACAGAAAAGGACACTTCTCATAAGGTATCACTTATACAGGGAATGTAAAAACCGTTACACTTGAACTGAATTACAAAACAGAACAGAGTCACACATGCAGAAAACACACTATGGCTGCTTAACGGGAAAGGTGAGGTGGGGTGATACATAAAACAAGGGTTTCAAATTAGCTCAGATACCGTTCCATAAACCCAATATGTAATAGACAAGACCTACTCCTTGCTCAGAGAACTGGACTCAACACGCCCTATTCACCGCACAAGAATATATCTGACTAGTAATAATCTTAAAACCTATGTATTGATATCTCCCTCTTAGTGTGTCAAGTGGGTGTAAAGCGGCATAAACACAGCAGTGAAAAGCAGCTAAACCCCATTATAAAAATAAATTATTTCGAAAAACCCATGAAACAAAGACAGTGAAAGAGAGAGAAATTCTTACACAATGCGTTCAGGGGCTGTGATGCAACATGGATTGACCATATCTAGACCCACAGCTGGATGAGACATAAGGGTGGACACTCTTGGGGCTGAGAGGTTTGGTGAGGTTGGGTGAGCAAATGCAGACCCTTTAAAGTAATACTGCGTGGTACCCATCGCATGGGTCCCAAATCTCCAGGTTCAAGGGCATCTTCCTACATCGAAAACATGCATGAGAAAACAAAATGATGGTACACCATGTGATGGGGAAAGGTTTCTAAAACGCACTTCATTTCTCTTCTCCTTGTGCCCGGGGTCGCCATTCCAGCCGCTTTCCTAGCAATCTCCCTACTTGGAGCATCAGCACCTTTAACCTCCTGTTCCGTACAGGTTGCAATTTGTCCTGAGGATGAAAGGGAAGACGGGGAACCAGTGAGAGACTAGCTCTTGTTGTTGGGACAGGCACAGGTCACTCTATTTTCCCATCAGGAAGAAGAATTAACCACAGGCTCATCCTCCCCCCCGGAACCAGAACAGGGCCTGAAGCCATCCAGTGCTTTTGCGGCCAGCTCCCAAAAAAGCGAGTTGTAAAATGGAGCTTCAGGGCACTGCAATTCACAAACCTGCAGAGTTATAAATGATAACTCTCGTCCACAAATATATTGAGGGAAGGCAAAGAAGAGGATTTGAAATCAAGGCAGAATTGCAGGAAACAGATTTCAGGAGGTAGATTCGAATCGCCTTTAAAGCACATGAAAAGCGGCAAAACGTTGACAATGATGCCCTTGGCCAAAAAGGGCGTATGCGTTTTTTCCTGAATATATTCAGGAAAAAACGCATACGCCCTTTTTGGCCAACAAAGCAACCTGGAAAGGCAAATCAGCGCTACAAAGAAGACTCGCTACCCATCGGTCAAAAGGGCCATGCTGAAAAAAGTCTCAAAACCAGAAATGCAGGACAGGCCATGGAGAAATGGGAGCCTTGCTACACTGATGGGCGGGATGTAAATTGCCAACAGCCACTCTGGAGAAGTGTACGGTGTGTCCTGAAACATCTAAAAAACACAGCTTAGAGAGCATAGGGCACTTCCACTCATGGGGGTATAAATTGGGAAAATGAAAAATCAGCAAGACACAAGCACCCCAAAGTTTAGGGCTGCTCTGTTGACAAGGACCTCCACTTCATTCCACCTTCAATATCCCAGGAAAGAGAAAAATGGATAAAGAAGTTGTGGTCCTTATGTACAATGGAATATCACTCAGCCATGAAATCAATGTCATAAGGCTAGTAGCAGCATGATGAGTGGGTTTAGGTACGACGATTCTAAGTGAAATAAGTCACACAGAAAAGGACACTTCTCATAAGGTATCACTTATAGAGGGAATGTCAAAACCGTTACACTTGAACTGAATTACAAAACAGAACAGAGTCACACATGCAGAAAACACACTATGGCTGCTTAACGGGAAAGGTGAGGTGGGGAGATACATAAAACAAGGGTTTCAAATTAGCTCAGATACCGTTCCATAAACCCAATATGTAATAGACAAGACCTACTCCTTGCTCAGAGAACTGGACTCAACACGCCCTATTCACCACACAAGAATATATCTGATTAGTAATAATCTTAAAACCTATGTATTGATATCTCTCTCTTAGTGTGTCAAGTGGGTGTAAAGCGGCATAAACACAGCAGTGAAAAGCAGCTAAACCCCATTATAAAAATAAATTACTTTTACAAACCCATGAAACAAAGACAGTGAAAGAGAGAGAAATTCTTACACAATGCGTTCAGGGGCTGTGATGCAACCTGGATTGACCATATCTAGACCCACAGCTGGATGAGACATAAGGGTGGACACTCTTGGGGCTGAGAGGTTTGGTGAGGTTGGGTGAGCAAATGCAGGCCCTTTAAAGTAATACTGCTTGGTACCCATCGCATGGGTCCCAAATCTCCAGGTTCAAGGGCATATTCCTACATCGAAATCATGCATGAGAAAACAAAAAGATGGTACACCATGTGATGGGGAAAGGTTTCTAAAACGCACCTCATTTCTCTTCTCCTTGTGCAAGGGGTCGCCATTCCAGCCGCTTTCCTAGCAATCTCCCTACTTGGAGCATCAGCACCTTTAACCTCCTGTTCCGTACAGGTTGCAATTTGTCCTGAGGATGAACGGGAAGACGGGGAACCAGTGAGAGACTAGCTCTTGTTGTTGGGACAGGCACAGGTCACTCTATTTTCCCATCAGGAAGAAGAATTAACCACAGGCTCCTCCTCCCCCCCGGAACCAGAACAGGGCCTGAAGCCATCCAGTGCTTTTGCGGCCAGCTCCCAAAAAAGCGAGTTGTAAAATGGAGGTTCAGGGCACTGCAATTCACAAACCTGCAGAGTTATAAATGATAACTCTCGTCCGCAAATATATTGAGGGAAGGCAAAGAAGAGGATTTGAAATCAAGGCAGAATTGCAGGAAACAGATTTCAGGAGGTAGATTCGAATCGCCTTTAAAGCACATGAAAAGCGGCAAAACGTTGACAATGATGCCCTTGGCCAAAAAGGGCGTATGCGTTTTTTCCTGAATATATTCAGGAAAAAACGCATACGCCCTTTTTGGCCAACCAAGCAACCTGGAAAGGCAAATCAGCGCTACAAAGAAGACTCGCTACCCATCGGTCAAAAGGGCCATGCTGAAAAAAGTCTCAAAACCAGAAATGCAGGACAGGCCATGGAGAAATGGGAGCCTTGCTACACTGATGGGCGGGATGTAAATTGCCAACAGCCACTCTGGAGAAGTGTACGGTGTGTCCTGAAACATCTAAAAAACACAGCTTAGAGAGCATAGGGCACTTCCACTCATGGGGGTATAAATTGGGAAAATGAAAAATCAGCAAGACACAAGCACCCCAAAGTTTAGGGCTGCTCTGTTGACAAGGACCTCCACTTCATTCCACCTTCAATATCCCAGGAAAGAGAAAAATGGATAAAGAAGTTGTGGTCCTTATGTACAATGGAATATCACTCAGCCATGAAATCAATGTCATAAGGCTAGTAGCAGCATGATGAGTGGATTTAGGTACGACGATTCTAAGTGAAATAAGTCACACAGAAAAGGACACTTCTCATAAGGTATCACTTATACAGGGAATGTAAAAACCGTTACACTTGAACTGAATTACAATACAGAACAGAGTCACACATGCAGAAAACACACTATGGCTGCTTAACGGGAAAGGTGAGGTGGGGTGATACATAAAACAAGGGTTTCAAATTACCTCAGATACCGTTCCATAAACCCAATATGTAATAGACAAGACCTACTCCTTGCTCAGAGAACTGGTCTCAACACGCCCTATTCACCGCAAAAGAATATATCTGACTAGTAATAATCTTAAAACCTATGTATTGATATCTCTCTGTTAGTGTGTCAAGTGGGTGTAAAGCGGCAAAAACACAGCAGTGAAAAGCAGCTAAACCCCATTAGAAAAATAAATTACTTCGAAAAACCCATGAAACAAAGACAGTGAAAGAGAGAGAAATTCTTACACAATGCGTTCAGGGGCTGTGATGCAACCTGGATTGACCATATCTAGACCCACAGCTGGATGAGACATAAGGGTGGACACTCTTGGGGCTGAGAGGTTTGGTGAGGTTGGGTGAGCAAATGCAGGCCCTTTAAAGTAATACTGCGTGGTACCCATCGCATGGGTCCCAAATCTCCAGGTTCAAGGGCATATTCCTACATGGAAATCATGCATGAGAAAACAAAAAGATGGTACACCATGTGATGGGCAAAGGTTTCTAACCAAGCAACCTGGAAAGGCAAATCAGCGCTACAAAGAAGACTCGCTACCCATCGGTCAAAAGGGCCATGCTGAAAAAAGTCTCAAAACCAGAAATGCAGGACAGGCCATGGAGAAATGGGAGCCTTGCTACACTGATGGGCGGGATGTAAATTGCCAACAGCCACTCTGGAGAAGTGTACGGTGTGTCCTGAAACATCTAAAAAACACAGCTTAGAGAGCATAGGGCACTTCCACTCATGGGGGTATAAATTGGGAAAATGAAAAATCAGCAAGACACAAGCACCCCAAAGTTTAGGGCTGCTCTGTTGACAAGGACCTCCACTTCATTCCACCTTCAATATCCCAGGAAAGAGAAAAATGGATAAAGAAGTTGTGGTCCTTATGTACAATGGAATATCACTCAGCCATGAAATCAATGTCATAAGGCTAGTAGCAGCATGATGAGTGGATTTAGGTACGACGATTCTAAGTGAAATAAGTCACACAGAAAAGGACACTTCTCATAAGGTATCACTTATAGAGGGAATGTCAAAACCGTTACACTTGAACTGAATTACAAAACAGAACAGAGTCACACATGCAGAAAACACACTATGGCTGCTTAACGGGAAAGGTGAGGTGGGGAGATACATAAAACAAGGGTTTCAAATTAGCTCAGATACCGTTCCATAAACCCAATATGTAATAGACAAGACCTACTCCTTGCTCAGAGAACTGGACTCAACACGCCCTATTCACCACACAAGAATATATCTGATTAGTAATAATCTTAAAACCTATGTATTGATATCTCTCTCTTAGTGTGTCAAGTGGGTGTAAAGCGGCATAAACACAGCAGTGAAAAGCAGCTAAACCCCATTATAAAAATAAATTACTTTTACAAACCCATGAAACAAAGACAGTGAAAGAGAGAGAAATTCTTACACAATGCGTTCAGGGGCTGTGATGCAACCTGGATTGACCATATCTAGACCCACAGCTGGATGAGACATAAGGGTGGACACTCTTGGGGCTGAGAGGTTTGGTGAGGTTGGGTGAGCAAATGCAGGCCCTTTAAAGTAATACTGCGTGGTACCCATCGCATGGGTCCCAAATCTCCAGGTTCAAGGGCATATTCCTACATCGAAATCATGCATGAGAAAACAAAAAGATGGTACACCATGTGATGGGGAAAGGTTTCTAAAACGCCCCTCATTTCTCTTCTCCTTGTGCCCGGGGTCGCCATTCCAGCCGCTTTCCTAGCAATCTCCCTACTTGGAGCATCAGCACCTTTAACCTCCTGTTCCGTACAGGTTGCAATTTGTCCTGAGGATGAACGGGAAGACGGGGAAGCAGTGAGAGACTAGCTCTTGGTGTTGGGACAGGCACAGGTCACTCTATTTTCCCATCAGGAAGAAGAATTAAGCACAGGCTCATCCTCCCCCCCGGAACCAGAACAGGGCCTGAAGCCATCCTGCGCTTTTGCGGCCAGCTCCCAAAAAAGCGAGTTGTAAAATGGAGCTTCAGGGCACTGCAATTCACAAACCTGCAGAGTTATAAATGATAACTCTCGTCCACAAATATATTGAGGGAAGGCACAGAAGAGGATTTGAAATCAAGGCAGAATTGCAGGAAACAGATTTCAGGAGGTAGATTCGAATCGCCTTTAAAGCACATGAAAAGCGGCAAAACGTTGACAATGATGCCCTTGGCCAAAAAGGGCGTACGCGTTTTTTCCTGAATATATTCAGGAAAAAACGCATACGCCCTTTTTGGCCAACCAAGCAACCTGGAAAGGCAAATCAGCGCTACAAAGAAGACTCGCTACCCATCGGTCAAAAGGGCCATGCTGAAAAAAGTCTCAAAACCAGAAATGCAGGACAGGCCATGGAGAAATGGGAGCCTTGCTACACTGATGGGCGGGATGTAAATTGCCAACAGCCACTCTGGAGAAGTGTACGGTGTGTCCTGAAACATCTAAAAAACACAGCTTAGAGAGCATAGGGCACTTCCACTCATGGGGGTATAAATTGGGAAAATGAAAAATCAGCAAGACACAAGCACCCCAAAGTTTAGGGCTGCTCTGTTGACAAGGACCTCCACTTCATTCCACCTTCAATATCCCAGGAAAGAGAAAAATGGATAAAGAAGTTGTGGTCCTTATGTACAATGGAATATCACTCAGCCATGAAATCAATGTCATAAGGCTAGTAGCAGCATGATGAGTGGATTTAGGTACGACGATTCTAAGTGAAATAAGTCACACAGAAAAGGACACTTCTCATAAGGTATCACTTATACAGGGAATGTAAAAACCGTTACACTTGAACTGAATTACAAAACAGAACAGAGTCACACATGCAGAAAACACACTATGGCTGCTTAACGGGAAAGGTGAGGTGGGGTGATACATAAAACAAGGGTTTCAAATTAGCTCAGATACCGTTCCATAAACCCAATATGTAATAGACAAGACCTACTCCTTGCTCAGAGAACTGGTCTCAACACGCCCTATTCACCGCAAAAGAATATATCTGACTAGTAATAATCTTAAAACCTATGTATTGATATCTCTCTGTTAGTGTGTCAAGTGGGTGTAAAGCGGCAAAAACACAGCAGTGAAAAGCAGCTAAACCCCATTATAAAAATAAATTACTTTTACAAACCCATGAAACAAAGACAGTGAAAGAGAGAGAAATTCTTACACAATGCGTTCAGGGGCTGTGATGCAACCTGGATTGACCATATCTAGACCCACAGCTGGATGAGACATAAGGGTGGACACTCTTGGGGCTGAGAGGTTTGGTGAGGTTGGGTGAGCAAATGCAGGCCCTTTAAAGTAATACTGCGTGGTACCCATCGCATGGGTCCCAAATCTCCAGGTTCAAGGGCATATTCCTACATCGAAATCATGCATGAGAAAACAAAAAGATGGTACACCATGTGATGGGGAAAGGTTTCTAACCAAGCAACCTGGAAAGGCAAATCAGCGCTACAAAGAAGACTCGCTACCCAGCGGTCAAAAGGGCCATGCTGAAAAAAGTCTCAAAACCAGAAATGCAGGACAGGCCATGGAGAAATGGGAGCCTTGCTACACTGATGGGCGGGATGTAAATTGCCAACAGCCACTCTGGAGAAGTGTACGGTGTGTCCTGAAACATCTAAAAAACACAGCTTAGAGAGCATAGGGCACTTCCACTCATGGGGGTATAAATTGGGAAAATGAAAAATCAGCAAGACACAAGCACCCCAAAGTTTAGGGCTGCTCTGTTGACAAGGACCTCCACTTCATTCCACCTTCAATATCCCAGGAAAGAGAAAAATGGATAAAGAAGTTGTGGTCCTTATGTACAATGGAATATCACTCAGCCATGAAATCAATGTCATAAGGCTAGTAGCAGCAGGATGAGTGGATTTAGGTACGACGATTCTAAGTGAAATAAGTCACACAGAAAAGGACACTTCTCATAAGGTATCACTTATAGAGGGAATGTCAAAACCGTTACACTTGAACTGAATTACAAAACAGAACAGAGTCACACATGCAGAAAACACACTATGGCTGCTTAACGGGAAAGGTGAGGTGGGGAGATACATAAAACAAGGGTTTCAAATTAGCTCAGATACCGTTCCATAAACCCAATATGTAATAGACAAGACCTACTCCTTGCTCAGAGAACTGGACTCAACACGCCCTATTCACCACACAAGAATATATCTGATTAGTAATAATCTTAAAACCTATGTATTGATATCTCTCTCTTAGTGTGTCAAGTGGGTGTAAAGCGGCATAAACACAGCAGTGAAAAGCAGCTAAACCCCATTATAAAAATAAATTACTTTTACAAACCCATGAAACAAAGACAGTGAAAGAGAGAGAAATTCTTACACAATGCGTTCAGGGGCTGTGATGCAACCTGGATTGACCATATCTAGACCCACAGCTGGATGAGACATAAGGGTGGACACTCTTGGGGCTGAGAGGTTTGGTGAGGTTGGGTGAGCAAATGCAGGCCCTTTAAAGTAATACTGCGTGGTACCCATCGCATGGGTCCCAAATATCCAGGTTGAAGGGCATATTCCTACATCGAAATCATGCATGAGAAAACAAAAAGATGGTACACCATGTGATGGGGAAAGGTTTCTAAAACGCACCTCATTTCTCTTCTCCTTGTGCCCGGGGTCGCCATTCCAGCCGCTTTCCTAGCAATCTCCCTACTTGGAGCATCAGCACCTTTAACCTCCTGTTCCGTACAGGTTGCAATTTGTCCTGAGGATGAACGGGAAGACGGGGAACCAGTGAGAGACTAGCTCTTGTTGTTGAGACAGGCACAGGTCACTCTATTTTCCCATCAGGAAGAAGAATTAACCACAGGCTCCTCCTCCCCCCCGGAACCAGAACAGGGCCTGAAGCCATCCAGTGCTTTTGCGGCCAGCTCCCAAAAAAGCGAGTTGTAAAATGGAGCTTCAGGGCACTGCAATTCACAAACCTGCAGAGTTATAAATGATAACTCTCGTCCGCAAATATATTGAGGGAAGGCAAAGAAGAGGATTTGAAATCAAGGCAGAATTGCAGGAAACAGATTTCAGGAGGTAGATTCGAATCGCCTTTAAAGCACATGAAAAGCGGCAAAACGTTGACAATGATGCCCTTGGCCAAAAAGGGCGTATGCGTTTTTTCCTGAATATATTCAGGAAAAAACGCATACGCCCTTTTTGGCCAACCAAGCAACCTGGAAAGGCAAATCAGCGCTACAAAGAAGACTCGCTACCCATC
The DNA here is from genome assembly GCF_028023285.1 of Balaenoptera ricei. Taxonomy (NCBI): domain Eukaryota; kingdom Metazoa; phylum Chordata; class Mammalia; order Artiodactyla; family Balaenopteridae; genus Balaenoptera; species Balaenoptera ricei. Next base: position 23,102,819 of record NC_082657.1, on the reverse strand, counting down.
GGTCAAAAGGGCCATGCTGAAAAAAGTCTCAAAACCAGAAATGCAGGACAGGCCATGGAGAAATGGGAGCCTTGCTACACTGATGGGCGGGATGTAAATTGCCAACAGCCACTCTGGAGAAGTGTACGGTGTGTCCTGAAACATCTAAAAAACACAGCTTAGAGAGCATAGGGCACTTCCACTCATGGGGGTATAAATTGGGAAAATGAAAAATCAGCAAGACACAAGCACCCCAAAGTTTAGGGCTGCTCTGTTGACAAGGACCTCCACTTCATTCCACCTTCAATATCCCAGGAAAGAGAAAAATGGATAAAGAAGTTGTGGTCCTTATGTACAATGGAATATCACTCAGCCATGAAATCAATGTCATAAGGCTAGTAGCAGCATGATGAGTGGATTTAGGTACGACGATTCTAAGTGAAATAAGTCACACAGAAAAGGACACTTCTCATAAGGTATCACTTATAGAGGGAATGTCAAAACCGTTACACTTGAACTGAATTACAATACAGAACAGAGTCACACATGCAGAAAACACACTATGGCTGCTTAACGGGAAAGGTGAGGTGGGGTGATACATAAAACAAGGGTTTCAAATTACCTCAGATACCGTTCCATAAACCCAATATGTAATAGACAAGACCTACTCCTTGCTCAGAGAACTGGTCTCAACACGCCCTATTCACCGCAAAAGAATATATCTGACTAGTAATAATCTTAAAACCTATGTATTGATATCTCTCTGTTAGTGTGTCAAGTGGGTGTAAAGCGGCAAAAACACAGCAGTGAAAAGCAGCTAAACCCCATTAGAAAAATAAATTACTTCGAAAAACCCATGAAACAAAGACAGTGAAAGAGAGAGAAATTCTTACACAATGCGTTCAGGGGCTGTGATGCAACCTGGATTGACCATATCTAGACCCACAGCTGGATGAGACATAAGGGTGGACACTCTTGGGGCTGAGAGGTTTGGTGAGGTTGGGTGAGCAAATGCAGGCCCTTTAAAGTAATACTGCGTGGTACCCATCGCATGGGTCCCAAATCTCCAGGTTCAAGGGCATATTCCTACATGGAAATCATGCATGAGAAAACAAAAAGATGGTACACCATGTGATGGGCAAAGGTTTCTAACCAAGCAACCTGGAAAGGCAAATCAGCGCTACAAAGAAGACTCGCTACCCATCGGTCAAAAGGGCCATGCTGAAAAAAGTCTCAAAACCAGAAATGCAGGACAGGCCATGGAGAAATGGGAGCCTTGCTACACTGATGGGCGGGATGTAAATTGCCAACAGCCACTCTGGAGAAGTGTACGGTGTGTCCTGAAACATCTAAAAAACACAGCTTAGAGAGCATAGGGCACTTCCACTCATGGGGGTATAAATTGGGAAAATGAAAAATCAGCAAGACACAAGCACCCCAAAGTTTAGGGCTGCTCTGTTGACAAGGACCTCCACTTCATTCCACCTTCAATATCCCAGGAAAGAGAAAAATGGATAAAGAAGTTGTGGTCCTTATGTACAATGGAATATCACTCAGCCATGAAATCAATGTCATAAGGCTAGTAGCAGCATGATGAGTGGATTTAGGTACGACGATTCTAAGTGAAATAAGTCACACAGAAAAGGACACTTCTCATAAGGTATCACTTATAGAGGGAATGTCAAAACCGTTACACTTGAACTGAATTACAAAACAGAACAGAGTCACACATGCAGAAAACACACTATGGCTGCTTAACGGGAAAGGTGAGGTGGGGAGATACATAAAACAAGGGTTTCAAATTAGCTCAGATACCGTTCCATAAACCCAATATGTAATAGACAAGACCTACTCCTTGCTCAGAGAACTGGACTCAACACGCCCTATTCACCACACAAGAATATATCTGATTAGTAATAATCTTAAAACCTATGTATTGATATCTCTCTCTTAGTGTGTCAAGTGGGTGTAAAGCGGCATAAACACAGCAGTGAAAAGCAGCTAAACCCCATTATAAAAATAAATTACTTTTACAAACCCATGAAACAAAGACAGTGAAAGAGAGAGAAATTCTTACACAATGCGTTCAGGGGCTGTGATGCAACCTGGATTGACCATATCTAGACCCACAGCTGGATGAGACATAAGGGTGGACACTCTTGGGGCTGAGAGGTTTGGTGAGGTTGGGTGAGCAAATGCAGGCCCTTTAAAGTAATACTGCGTGGTACCCATCGCATGGGTCCCAAATCTCCAGGTTCAAGGGCATATTCCTACATCGAAATCATGCATGAGAAAACAAAAAGATGGTACACCATGTGATGGGGAAAGGTTTCTAAAACGCCCCTCATTTCTCTTCTCCTTGTGCCCGGGGTCGCCATTCCAGCCGCTTTCCTAGCAATCTCCCTACTTGGAGCATCAGCACCTTTAACCTCCTGTTCCGTACAGGTTGCAATTTGTCCTGAGGATGAACGGGAAGACGGGGAAGCAGTGAGAGACTAGCTCTTGGTGTTGGGACAGGCACAGGTCACTCTATTTTCCCATCAGGAAGAAGAATTAAGCACAGGCTCATCCTCCCCCCCGGAACCAGAACAGGGCCTGAAGCCATCCTGCGCTTTTGCGGCCAGCTCCCAAAAAAGCGAGTTGTAAAATGGAGCTTCAGGGCACTGCAATTCACAAACCTGCAGAGTTATAAATGATAACTCTCGTCCACAAATATATTGAGGGAAGGCACAGAAGAGGATTTGAAATCAAGGCAGAATTGCAGGAAACAGATTTCAGGAGGTAGATTCGAATCGCCTTTAAAGCACATGAAAAGCGGCAAAACGTTGACAATGATGCCCTTGGCCAAAAAGGGCGTACGCGTTTTTTCCTGAATATATTCAGGAAAAAACGCATACGCCCTTTTTGGCCAACCAAGCAACCTGGAAAGGCAAATCAGCGCTACAAAGAAGACTCGCTACCCATCGGTCAAAAGGGCCATGCTGAAAAAAGTCTCAAAACCAGAAATGCAGGACAGGCCATGGAGAAATGGGAGCCTTGCTACACTGATGGGCGGGATGTAAATTGCCAACAGCCACTCTGGAGAAGTGTACGGTGTGTCCTGAAACATCTAAAAAACACAGCTTAGAGAGCATAGGGCACTTCCACTCATGGGGGTATAAATTGGGAAAATGAAAAATCAGCAAGACACAAGCACCCCAAAGTTTAGGGCTGCTCTGTTGACAAGGACCTCCACTTCATTCCACCTTCAATATCCCAGGAAAGAGAAAAATGGATAAAGAAGTTGTGGTCCTTATGTACAATGGAATATCACTCAGCCATGAAATCAATGTCATAAGGCTAGTAGCAGCATGATGAGTGGATTTAGGTACGACGATTCTAAGTGAAATAAGTCACACAGAAAAGGACACTTCTCATAAGGTATCACTTATACAGGGAATGTAAAAACCGTTACACTTGAACTGAATTACAAAACAGAACAGAGTCACACATGCAGAAAACACACTATGGCTGCTTAACGGGAAAGGTGAGGTGGGGTGATACATAAAACAAGGGTTTCAAATTAGCTCAGATACCGTTCCATAAACCCAATATGTAATAGACAAGACCTACTCCTTGCTCAGAGAACTGGTCTCAACACGCCCTATTCACCGCAAAAGAATATATCTGACTAGTAATAATCTTAAAACCTATGTATTGATATCTCTCTGTTAGTGTGTCAAGTGGGTGTAAAGCGGCAAAAACACAGCAGTGAAAAGCAGCTAAACCCCATTATAAAAATAAATTACTTTTACAAACCCATGAAACAAAGACAGTGAAAGAGAGAGAAATTCTTACACAATGCGTTCAGGGGCTGTGATGCAACCTGGATTGACCATATCTAGACCCACAGCTGGATGAGACATAAGGGTGGACACTCTTGGGGCTGAGAGGTTTGGTGAGGTTGGGTGAGCAAATGCAGGCCCTTTAAAGTAATACTGCGTGGTACCCATCGCATGGGTCCCAAATCTCCAGGTTCAAGGGCATATTCCTACATCGAAATCATGCATGAGAAAACAAAAAGATGGTACACCATGTGATGGGGAAAGGTTTCTAACCAAGCAACCTGGAAAGGCAAATCAGCGCTACAAAGAAGACTCGCTACCCAGCGGTCAAAAGGGCCATGCTGAAAAAAGTCTCAAAACCAGAAATGCAGGACAGGCCATGGAGAAATGGGAGCCTTGCTACACTGATGGGCGGGATGTAAATTGCCAACAGCCACTCTGGAGAAGTGTACGGTGTGTCCTGAAACATCTAAAAAACACAGCTTAGAGAGCATAGGGCACTTCCACTCATGGGGGTATAAATTGGGAAAATGAAAAATCAGCAAGACACAAGCACCCCAAAGTTTAGGGCTGCTCTGTTGACAAGGACCTCCACTTCATTCCACCTTCAATATCCCAGGAAAGAGAAAAATGGATAAAGAAGTTGTGGTCCTTATGTACAATGGAATATCACTCAGCCATGAAATCAATGTCATAAGGCTAGTAGCAGCATGATGAGTGGATTTAGGTACGACGATTCTAAGTGAAATAAGTCACACAGAAAAGGACACTTCTCATAAGGTATCACTTATAGAGGGAATGTCAAAACCGTTACACTTGAACTGAATTACAAAACAGAACAGAGTCACACATGCAGAAAACACACTATGGCTGCTTAACGGGAAAGGTGAGGTGGGGAGATACATAAAACAAGGGTTTCAAATTAGCTCAGATACCGTTCCATAAACCCAATATGTAATAGACAAGACCTACTCCTTGCTCAGAGAACTGGACTCAACACGCCCTATTCACCACACAAGAATATATCTGATTAGTAATAATCTTAAAACCTATGTATTGATATCTCTCTCTTAGTGTGTCAAGTGGGTGTAAAGCGGCATAAACACAGCAGTGAAAAGCAGCTAAACCCCATTATAAAAATAAATTACTTTTACAAACCCATGAAACAAAGACAGTGAAAGAGAGAGAAATTCTTACACAATGCGTTCAGGGGCTGTGATGCAACCTGGATTGACCATATCTAGACCCACAGCTGGATGAGACATAAGGTTGGACACTCTTGGGGCTGAGAGGTTTGGTGAGGTTGGGTGAGCAAATGCAGGCCCTTTAAAGTAATACTGCGTGGTACCCATCGCATGGGTCCCAAATATCCAGGTTGAAGGGCATATTCCTACATCGAAATCATGCATGAGAAAACAAAAAGATGGTACACCATGTGATGGGGAAAGGTTTCTAAAACGCACCTCATTTCTCTTCTCCTTGTGCCCGGGGTCGCCATTCCAGCCGCTTTCCTAGCAATCTCCCTACTTGGAGCATCAGCACCTTTAACCTCCTGTTCCGTACAGGTTGCAATTTGTCCTGAGGATGAACGGGAAGACGGGGAACCAGTGAGAGACTAGCTCTTGTTGTTGAGACAGGCACAGGTCACTCTATTTTCCCATCAGGAAGAAGAATTAACCACAGGCTCCTCCTCCCCCCCGGAACCAGAACAGGGCCTGAAGCCATCCAGTGCTTTTGCGGCCAGCTCCCAAAAAAGCGAGTTGTAAAATGGAGCTTCAGGGCACTGCAATTCACAAACCTGCAGAGTTATAAATGATAACTCTCGTCCGCAAATATATTGAGGGAAGGCAAAGAAGAGGATTTGAAATCAAGGCAGAATTGCAGGAAACAGATTTCAGGAGGTAGATTCGAATCGCCTTTAAAGCACATGAAAAGCGGCAAAACGTTGACAATGATGCCCTTGGCCAAAAAGGGCGTATGCGTTTTTTCCTGAATATATTCAGGAAAAAACGCATACGCCCTTTTTGGCCAACCAAGCAACCTGGAAAGGCAAATCAGCGCTACAAAGAAGACTCGCTACCCATCGGTCAAAAGGGCCATGCTGAAAAAAGTCTCAAAACCAGAAATGCAGGACAGGCCATGGAGAAATGGGAGCCTTGCTACACTGATGGGCGGGATGTAAATTGCCAACAGCCACTCTGGAGAAGTGTACGGTGTGTCCTGAAACATCTAAAAAACACAGCTTAGAGAGCATAGGGCACTTCCACTCATGGGGGTATAAATTGGGAAAATGAAAAATCAGCAAGACACAAGCACCCCAAAGTTTAGGGCTGCTCTGTTGACAAGGACCTCCACTTCATTCCACCTTCAATATCCCAGGAAAGAGAAAAATGGATAAAGAAGTTGTGGTCCTTATGTACAATGGAATATCACTCAGCCATGAAATCAATGTCATAAGGCTAGTAGCAGCATGATGAGTGGATTTAGGTACGACGATTCTAAGTGAAATAAGTCACACAGAAAAGGACACTTCTCATAAGGTATCACTTATACAGGGAATGTAAAAACCGTTACACTTGAACTGAATTACAAAACAGAACAGAGTCACACATGCAGAAAACACACTATGGCTGCTTAACGGGAAAGGTGAGGTGGGGTGATACATAAAACAAGGGTTTCAAATTAGCTCAGATACCGTTCCATAAACCCAATATGTAATAGACAAGACCTACTCCTTGCTCAGAGAACTGGTCTCAACACGCCCTATTCACCGCAAAAGAATATATCTGACTAGTAATAATCCTAAAACCTATGTATTGATATCTCTCTGTTAGTGTGTCAAGTGGGTGTAAAGCGGCAAAAACACAGCAGTGAAAAGCAGCTAAACCCCATTATAAAAATAAATTACTTCGAAAAACCCATGAAACAAAGACAGTGAAAGAGAGAGAAATTCTTACACAATGCGTTCAGGGGCTGTGATGCAACCTGTATTGACCATATCTAGACCCACAGCTGGATGAGACATAAGGGTGGACACTCTTGGGGCTGAGAGGTTTGGTGAGGTTGGGTGAGCAAATGCAGGCCCTTTAAAGTAATACTGCGTGGTACCCATCGCATGGGTCCCAAATCTCCAGGTTCAAGGGCATATTCCTACATGGAAATCATGCATGAGAAAACAAAAAGATGGTACACCATGTGATGGGCAAAGGTTTCTAACCAAGCAACCTGGAAAGGCAAATCAGCGCTACAAAGAAGACTCGCTACCCATCGGTCAAAAGGGCCATGCTGAAAAAAGTCTCAAAACCAGAAATGCAGGACAGGCCATGGAGAAATGGGAGCCTTGCTACACTGATGGGCGGGATGTAAATTGCCAACAGCCACTCTGGAGAAGTGTACGGTGTGTCCTGAAACATCTAAAAAACACAGCTTAGAGAGCATAGGGCACTTCCACTCATGGGGGTATAAATTGGGAAAATGAAAAATCAGCAAGACACAAGCACCCCAAAGTTTAGGGCTGCTCTGTTGACAAGGACCTCCACTTCATTCCACCTTCAATATCCCAGGAAAGAGAAAAATGGTTAAAGAAGTTGTGGTCCTTATGTACAATGGAATATCACTCAGCCATGAAATCAATGTCATAAGGCTAGTAGCAGCATGATGAGTGGATTTAGGTACGACGATTCTAAGTGAAATAAGTCACACAGAAAAGGACACTTCTCATAAGGTATCACTTATAGAGGGAATGTCAAAACCGTTACACTTGAACTGAATTACAAAACAGAACAGAGTCACACATGCAGAAAACACGCTATGGCTGCTTAACGGGAAAGGTGAGGTGGGGAGATACATAAAACAAGGGTTTCAAATTAGCTCAGATACCGTTCCATAAACCCAATATGTAATAGACAAGACCTACTCCTTGCTCAGAGAACTGGACTCAACACGCCCTATTCACCACACAAGAATATATCTGATTAGTAATAATCTTAAAACCTATGTATTGATATCTCTCTCTTAGTGTGTCAAGTGGGTGTAAAGCGGCATAAACACAGCAGTGAAAAGCAGCTAAACCCCATTATAAAAATAAATTACTTTTACAAACCTATGAAACAAAGACAGTGAAAGAGAGAGAAATTCTTACACAATACGTTCAGGGGCTGTGATGCAACCTGGATTGACCATATCTAGACCCACAGCTGGATGAGACATAAGGTTGGACACTCTTGGGGCTGAGAGGTTTGGTGAGGTTGGGTGAGCAAATGCAGGCCCTTTAAAGTAATACTGCGTGGTACCCATCGCATGGGTCCCAAATATCCAGGTTGAAGGGCATATTCCTACATCGAAATCATGCATGAGAAAACAAAAAGATGGTACACCATGTGATGGGGAAAGGTTTCTAAAACGCACCTCATTTCTCTTCTCCTTGTGCCCGGGGTCGCCATTCCAGCCGCTTTCCTAGCAATCTCCCTACTTGGAGCATCAGCACCTTTAACCTCCTGTTCCGTACAGGTTGCAATTTGTCCTGAGGATGAACGGGAAGACGGGGAACCAGTGAGAGACTAGCTCTTGTTGTTGGGACAGGCACAGGTCACTCTATTTTCCCATCAGGAAGAAGAATTAACCACAGGCTCCTCCTCCCCCCCGGAACCAGAACAGGGCCTGAAGCCATCCAGTGCTTTTGCGGCCAGCTCCCAAAAAAGCGAGTTGTAAAATGGAGCTTCAGGGCACTGCAATTCACAAACCTGCAGAGTTATAAATGATAACTCTCGTCCGCAAATATATTGAGGGAAGGCAAAGAAGAGGATTTGAAATCAAGGCAGAATTGCAGGAAACAGATTTCAGGAGGTAGATTCGAATCGCCTTTAAAGCACATGAAAAGCGGCAAAACGTTGACAATGATGCCCTTGGCCAAAAAGGGCGTATGCGTTTTTTCCTGAATATATTCAGGAAAAAACGCATACGCCCTTTTTGGCCAACCAAGCAACCTGGAAAGGCAAATCAGCGCTACAAAGAAGACTCGCTACCCATCGGTCAAAAGGGCCATGCTGAAAAAAGTCTCAAAACCAGAAATGCAGGACAGGCCATGGAGAAATGGGAGCCTTGCTACACTGATGGGCGGGATGTAAATTGCCAACAGCCACTCTGGAGAAGTGTACGGTGTGTCCTGAAACATCTAAAAAACACAGCTTAGAGAGCATAGGGCACTTCCACTCATGGGGGTATAAATTGGGAAAATGAAAAATCAGCAAGACACAAGCACCCCAAAGTTTAGGGCTGCTCTGTTGACAAGGACCTCCACTTCATTCCACCTTCAATATCCCAGGAAAGAGAAAAATGGATAAAGAAGTTGTGGTCCTTATGTACAATGGAATATCACTCAGCCATGAAATCAATGTCATAAGGCTAGTAGCAGCATGATGAGTGGATTTAGGTACGACGATTCTAAGTGAAATAAGTCACACAGAAAAGGACACTTCTCATAAGGTATCACTTATACAGGGAATGTAAAAACCGTTACACTTGAATTGAATTACAAAACAGAACAGAGTCACACATGCAGAAAACACACTATGGCTGCTTAACGGAAAAGGTGAGGTGGGGAGATACATAAAACAAGGGTTTCAAATTAGCTCAGATACCGTTCCATAAACCCAATATGTAATAGACAAGACCTACTCCTTGCTCAGAGAACTGGACTCAACACGCCCTATTCACCACACAAGAATATATCTGATTAGTAATAATCTTAAAACCTATGTATTGATATCTCTCTCTTAGTGTGTCAAGTGGGTGTAAAGCGGCATAAACACAGCAGTGAAAAGCAGCTAAACCCCATTATAAAAACAAATTACTTTTACAAACCCATGAAACAAAGACAGTGAAAGAGAGAGAAATTCTTACACAATGCGTTCAGGGGCTGTGATGCAACCTGGATTGACCATATCTAGACCCACAGCTGGATGAGACATAAGGGTGGACACTCTTGGGGCTGAGAGGTTTGGTGAGGTTGGGTGAGCAAATGCAGGCCCTTTAAAGTAATACTGCGTGGTACCCATCGCATGGGTCCCAAATATCCAGGTTGAAGGGCATATTCCTACATCGAAATCATGCATGAGAAAACAAAAAGATGGTACACCATGTGATGGGGAAAGGTTTCTAAAACGCACCTCATTTCTCTTCTCCTTGTGCCCGGGGTCGCCATTCCAGCCGCTTTCCTAGCAATCTCCCTACTTGGAACATCAGCACCTTTAACCTCCTGTTCCGTACAGGTTGCAATTTGTCCTGAGGATGAACGGGAAGACGGGGAACCAGTGAGAGACTAGCTCTTGTTGTTGAGACAGGCACAGGTCACTCTATTTTCCCATCAGGAAGAAGAATTAACCACAGGCTCCTCCTCCCCCCCGGAACCAGAACAGGGCCTGAAGCCATCCAGTGCTTTTGCGGCCAGCTCCCAAAAAAGCGAGTTGTAAAATGGAGCTTCAGGGCACTGCAATTCACAAACCTGCAGAGTTATAAATGATAACTCTCGTCCGCAAATATATTGAGGGAAGGCAAAGAAGAGGATTTGAAATCAAGGCAGAATTGCAGGAAACAGATTTCAGGAGGTAGATTCGAATCGCCTTTAAAGCACATGAAAAGCGGCAAAACGTTGACAATGATGCCCTTGGCCAAAAAGGGCGTATGCGTTTTTTCCTGAATATATTCAGGAAAAAACGCATACGCCCTTTTTGGCCAACAAAGCAACCTGGAAAGGCAAATCAGCGCTACAAAGAAGACTCGCTACCCATCGGTCAAAAGGGCCATGCTGAAAAAAGTCTCAAAACCAGAAATGCAGGACAGGCCATGGAGAAATGGGAGCCTTACTACACTGATGGGCGGGATGTAAATTGCCAACAGCCACTCTGGAGAAGTGTACGGTGTGTCCTGAAACATCTAAAAAACACAGCTTAGAGAGCATAGGGCACTTCCACTCATGGGGGTATAAATTGGGAAAATGAAAAATCAGCAAGACACAAGCACCCCAAAGTTTAGGGCTGCTCTGTTGACAAGGACCTCCACTTCATTCCACCTTCAATATCCCAGGAAAGAGAAAAATGGATAAAGAAGTTGTGGTCCTTATGTACAATGGAATATCACTCAGCCATGAAATCAATGTCATAAGGCTAGTAGCAGCATGATGAGTGGATTTAGGTACGACGATTCTAAGTGAAATAAGTCACACAGAAAAGGACACTTCTCATAAGGTATCACTTATAGAGGGAATGTCAAAACCGTTACACTTGAATTGAATTACAAAACAGAACAGAGTCACACATGCAGAAAACACACTATGGCTGCTTAACGGGAAAGGTGAGGTGGGGAGATACATAAAACAAGGGTTTCAAATTAGCTCAGATACCGTTCCATAAACCCAATATGTAATAGACAAGACCTACTCCTTGCTCAGAGAACTGGACTCAACACGCCCTATTCACCACACAAGAATATATCTGATTAGTAATAATCTTAAAACCTATGTATTGATATCTCTCTCTTAGTGTGTCAAGTGGGTGTAAAGCGGCATAAACACAGCAGTGAAAAGCAGCTAAACCCCATTATAAAAACAAATTACTTTTACAAACCCATGAAACAAAGACAGTGAAAGAGAGAGAAATTCTTACACAATGCGTTCAGGGGCTGTGATGCAACCTGGATTGACCATATCTAGACCCACAGCTGGATGAGACATAAGGGTGGACACTCTTGGGGCTGAGAGGTTTGGTGAGGTTGGGTGAGCAAATGCAGGCCCTTTAAAGTAATACTGCGTGGTACCCATCGCATGGGTCCCAAATATCCAGGTTGAAGGGCATATTCCTACATCGAAATCATGCATGAGAAAACAAAAAGATGGTACACCATGTGATGGGGAAAGGTTTCTAAAACGCACCTCATTTCTCTTCTCCTTGTGCCCGGGGTCGCCATTCCAGCCGCTTTCCTAGCAATCTCCCTACTTGGAGCATCAGCACCTTTAACCTCCTGTTCCGTACAGGTTGCAATTTGTCCTGAGGATGAACGGGAAGACGGGGAACCAGTGAGAGACTAGCTCTTGTTGTTGAGACAGGCACAGGTCACTCTATTTTCCCATCAGGAAGAAGAATTAACCACAGGCTCCTCCTCCCCCCCGGAACCAGAACAGGGCCTGAAGCCATCCAGTGCTTTTGCGGCCAGCTCCCAAAAAAGCGAGTTGTAAAATGGAGCTTCAGGGCACTGCAATTCACAAACCTGCAGAGTTATAAATGATAACTCTCGTCCGCAAATATATTGAGGGAAGGCAAAGAAGAGGATTTGAAATCAAGGCAGAATTGCAGGAAACAGATTTCAGGAGGTAGATTCGAATCGCCTTTAAAGCACATGAAAAGCGGCAAAACGTTGACAATGATGCCCTTGGCCAAAAAGGGCGTATGCGTTTTTTCCTGAATATATTCAGGAAAAAACGCATACGCCCTTTTTGGCCAACCAAGCAACCTGGAAAGGCAAATCAGCGCTACAAAGAAGACTCGCTACCCATCGGTCAAAAGGGCCATGCTGAAAAAAGTCTCAAAACCAGAAATGCAGGATAGGCCATGGAGAAATGGGAGCCTTGCTACACTGATGGGCGGGATGTAAATTGCCAACAGCCACTCTGGAGAAGTGTACGGTGTGTCCTGAAACATCTAAAAAACACAGCTTAGAGAGCATAGGGCACTTCCACTCATGGGGGTATAAATTGGGAAAATGAAAAATCAGCAAGACACAAGCACCCCAAAGTTTAGGGCTGCTCTGTTGACAAGGACCTCCACTTCATTCCACCTTCAATATCCCAGGAAAGAGAAAAATGGATAAAGAAGTTGTGGTCCTTATGTACAATGGAATATCACTCAGCCATGAAATCAATGTCATAAGGCTAGTAGCAGCATGATGAGTGGATTTAGGTACGACGATTCTAAGTGAAATAAGTCACACAGAAAAGGACACTTCTCATAAGGTATCACTTATACAGGGAATGTAAAAACCGTTACACTTGAACTGAATTACAAAACAGAACAGAGTCACACATGCAGAAAACACACTATGGCTGCTTAACGGGAAAGGTGAGGTGGGGTGATACATAAAACAAGGGTTTCAAATTAGCTCAGATACCGTTCCATAAACCCAATATGTAATAGACAAGACCTACTCCTTGCTCAGAGAACTGGTCTCAACACGCCCTATTCACCGCAAAAGAATATATCTGACTAGTAATAATCTTAAAACCTATGTATTGATATCTCTCTGTTAGTGTGTCAAGTGGGTGTAAAGCGGCAAAAACACAGCAGTGAAAAGCAGCTAAACCCCATTATAAAAATAAATTACTTTTACAAACCCATGAAACAAAGACAGTGAAAGAGAGAGAAATTCTTACACAATGCGTTCAGGGGCTGTGATGCAACCTGGATTGACCATATCTAGACCCACAGCTGGATGAGACATAAGGGTGGACACTCTTGGGGCTGAGAGGTTTGGTGAGGTTGGGTGAGCAAATGCAGGCCCTTTAAAGTAATACTGCGTGGTACCCATCGCATGGGTCCCAAATCTCCAGGTTCAAGGGCATATTCCTACATCGAAATCATGCATGAGAAAACAAAAAGATGGTACACCATGTGATGGGGAAAGGTTTCTAACCAAGCAACCTGGAAAGGCAAATCAGCGCTACAAAGAAGACTCGCTACCCAGCGGTCAAAAGGGCCATGCTGAAAAAAGTCTCAAAACCAGAAATGCAGGACAGGCCATGGAGAAATGGGAGCCTTGCTACACTGATGGGCGGGATGTAAATTGCCAACAGCCACTCTGGAGAAGTGTACGGTGTGTCCTGAAACATCTAAAAAACACAGCTTAGAGAGCATAGGGCACTTCCACTCATGGGGGTATAAATTGGGAAAATGAAAAATCAGCAAGACACAAGCACCCCAAAGTTTAGGGCTGCTCTGTTGACAAGGACCTCCACTTCATTCCACCTTCAATATCCCAGGAAAGAGAAAAATGGATAAAGAAGTTGTGGTCCTTATGTACAATGGAATATCACTCAGCCATGAAATCAATGTCATAAGGCTAGTAGCAGCATGATGAGTGGATTTAGGTACGACGATTCTAAGTGAAATAAGTCACACAGAAAAGGACACTTCTCATAAGGTATCACTTATAGAGGGAATGTCAAAACCGTTACACTTGAATTGAATTACAAAACAGAACAGAGTCACACATGCAGAAAACACACTATGGCTGCTTAACGGGAAAGGTGAGGTGGGGAGATACATAAAACAAGGGTTTCAAATTAGCTCAGATACCGTTCCATAAACCCAATATGTAATAGACAAGACCTACTCCTTGCTCAGAGAACTGGACTCAACACGCCCTATTCACCACACAAGAATATATCTGATTAGTAATAATCTTAAAACCTATGTATTGATATCTCTCTCTTAGTGTGTCAAGTGGGTGTAAAGCGGCATAAACACAGCAGTGAAAAGCAGCTAAACCCCATTATAAAAATAAATTACTTTTACAAACCCATGAAACAAAGACAGTGAAAGAGAGAGAAATTCTTACACAATGCGTTCAGGGGCTGTGATGCAACCTGGATTGACCATATCTAGACCCACAGCTGGATGAGACATAAGGGTGGACACTCTTGGGGCTGAGAGGTTTGGTGAGGTTGGGTGAGCAAATGCAGGCCCTTTAAAGTAATACTGCGTGGTACCCATCGCATGGGTCCCAAATATCCAGGTTGAAGGGCATATTCCTACATCGAAATCATGCATGAGAAAACAAAAAGATGGTACACCATGTGATGGGGAAAGGTTTCTAAAACGCACCTCATTTCTCTTCTCCTTGTGCCCGGGGTCGCCATTCCAGCCGCTTTCCTAGCAATCTCCCTACTTGGAGCATCAGCACCTTTAACCTCCTGTTCCGTACAGGTTGCAATTTGTCCTGAGGATGAACGGGAAGACGGGGAACCAGTGAGAGACTAGCTCTTGTTGTTGGGACAGGCACAGGTCACTCTATTTTCCCATCAGGAAGAAGAATTAACCACAGGCTCCTCCTCCCCCCCGGAACCAGAACAGGGCCTGAAGCCATCCAGTGCTTTTGCGGCCAGCTCCCAAAAAAGCGAGTTGTAAAATGGAGCTTCAGGGCACTGCAATTCACAAACCTGCAGAGTTATAAATGATAACTCTCGTCCGCAAATATATTGAGGGAAGGCAAAGAAGAGGATTTGAAATCAAGGCAGAATTGCAGGAAACAGATTTCAGGAGGTAGATTCGAATCGCCTTTAAAGCACATGAAAAGCGGCAAAACGTTGACAATGATGCCCTTGGCCAAAAAGGGCGTATGCGTTTTTTCCTGAATATATTCAGGAAAAAACGCATACGCCCTTTTTGGCCAACCAAGCAACCTGGAAAGGCAAATCAGCGCTACAAAGAAGACTCGCTACCCATCGGTCAAAAGGGCCATGCTGAAAAGTCTCAAAACCAGAAATGCAGGACAGGCCATGGAGAAATGGGAGCCTTGCTACACTGATGGGCGGGATGTAAATTGCCAACAGCCACTCTGGAGAAGTGTACGGTGTGTCCTGAAACATCTAAAAAACACAGCTTAGAGAGCATAGGGCACTTCCACTCATGGGGGTATAAATTGGGAAAATGAAAAATCAGCAAGACACAAGCACCCCAAAGTTTAGGGCTGCTCTGTTGACAAGGACCTCCACTTCATTCCACCTTCAATATCCCAGGAAAGAGAAAAATGGATAAAGAAGTTGTGGTCCTTATGTACAATGGAATATCACTCAGCCATGAAATCAATGTCATAAGGCTAGTAGCAGCATGATGAGTGGATTTAGGTACGACGATTCTAAGTGAAATAAGTCACACAGAAAAGGACACTTCTCATAAGGTATCACTTATACAGGGAATGTAAAAACCGTTACACTTGAACTGAATTACAAAACAGAACAGAGTCACACATGCAGAAAACACACTATGGCTGCTTAACGGGAAAGGTGAGGTGGGGTGATACATAAAACAAGGGTTTCAAATTAGCTCAGATACCGTTCCATAAACCCAATATGTAATAGACAAGACCTACTCCTTGCTCAGAGAACTGGTCTCAACACGCCCTATTCACCGCAAAAGAATATATCTGACTAGTAATAATCCTAAAACCTATGTATTGATATCTCTCTGTTAGTGTGTCAAGTGGGTGTAAAGCGGCAAAAACACAGCAGTGAAAAGCAGCTAAACCCCATTATAAAAATAAATTACTTCGAAAAACCCATGAAACAAAGACAGTGAAAGAGAGAGAAATTCTTACACAATGCGTTCAGGGGCTGTGATGCAACCTGTATTGACCATATCTAGACCCACAGCTGGATGAGACATAAGGGTGGACACTCTTGGGGCTGAGAGGTTTGGTGAGGTTGGGTGAGCAAATGCAGGCCCTTTAAAGTAATACTGCGTGGTACCCATCGCATGGGTCCCAAATCTCCAGGTTCAAGGGCATATTCCTACATGGAAATCATGCATGAGAAAACAAAAAGATGGTACACCATGTGATGGGGAAAGGTTTCTAACCAAGCAACCTGGAAAGGCAAATCAGCGCTACAAAGAAGACTCGCTACCCAGCGGTCAAAAGGGCCATGCTGAAAAAAGTCTCAAAACCAGAAATGCAGGACAGGCCATGGAGAAATGGGAGCCTTGCTACACTGATGGGCGGGATGTAAATTGCCAACAGCCACTCTGGAGAAGTGTACGGTGTGTCCTGAAACATCTAAAAAACACAGCTTAGAGAGCATAGGGCACTTCCACTCATGGGGGTATAAATTGGGAAAATGAAAAATCAGCAAGACACAAGCACCCCAAAGTTTAGGGCTGCTCTGTTGACAAGGACCTCCACTTCATTCCACCTTCAATATCCCAGGAAAGAGAAAAATGGATAAAGAAGTTGTGGTCCTTATGTACAATGGAATATCACTCAGCCATGAAATCAATGTCATAAGGCTAGTAGCAGCATGATGAGTGGATTTAGGTACGACGATTCTAAGTGAAATAAGTCACACAGAAAAGGACACTTCTCATAAGGTATCACTTATAGAGGGAATGTCAAAACCGTTACACTTGAACTGAATTACAAAACAGAACAGAGTCACACATGCAGAAAACACGCTATGGCTGCTTAACGGGAAAGGTGAGGTGGGGAGATACATAAAACAAGGGTTTCAAATTAGCTCAGATACCGTTCCATAAACCCAATATGTAATAGACAAGACCTACTCCTTGCTCAGAGAACTGGACTCAACACGCCCTATTCACCACACAAGAATATATCTGATTAGTAATAATCTTAAAACCTATGTATTGATATCTCTCTCTTAGTGTGTCAAGTGGGTGTAAAGCGGCATAAACACAGCAGTGAAAAGCAGCTAAACCCCATTATAAAAATAAATTACTTTTACAAACCTATGAAACAAAGACAGTGAAAGAGAGAGTAATTCTTACACAATACGTTCAGGGGCTGTGATGCAACCTGGATTGACCATATCTAGACCCACAGCTGGATGAGACATAAGGTTGGACACTCTTGGGGCTGAGAGGTTTGGTGAGGTTGGGTGAGCAAATGCAGGCCCTTTAAAGTAATACTGCGTGGTACCCATCGCATGGGTCCCAAATATCCAGGTTGAAGGGCATATTCCTACATCGAAATCATGCATGAGAAAACAAAAAGATGGTACACCATGTGATGGGGAAAGGTTTCTAAAACGCACCTCATTTCTCTTCTCCTTGTGCCCGGGGTCGCCATTCCAGCCGCTTTCCTAGCAATCTCCCTACTTGGAGCATCAGCACCTTTAACCTCCTGTTCCGTACAGGTTGCAATTTGTCCTGAGGATGAACGGGAAGACGGGGAACCAGTGAGAGACTAGCTCTTGTTGTTGGGACAGGCACAGGTCACTCTATTTTCCCATCAGGAAGAAGAATTAACCACAGGCTCCTCCTCCCCCCCGGAACCAGAACAGGGCCTGAAGCCATCCAGTGCTTTTGCGGCCAGCTCCCAAAAAAGCGAGTTGTAAAATGGAGCTTCAGGGCACTGCAATTCACAAACCTGCAGAGTTATAAATGATAACTCTCGTCCGCAAATATATTGAGGGAAGGCAAAGAAGAGGATTTGAAATCAAGGCAGAATTGCAGGAAACAGATTTCAGGAGGTAGATTCGAATCGCCTTTAAAGCACATGAAAAGCGGCAAAACGTTGACAATGATGCCCTTGGCCAAAAAGGGCGTATGCGTTTTTTCCTGAATATATTCAGGAAAAAACGCATACGCCCTTTTTGGCCAACCAAGCAACCTGGAAAGGCAAATCAGCGCTACAAAGAAGACTCGCTACCCATCGGTCAAAAGGGCCATGCTGAAAAAAGTCTCAAAACCAGAAATGCAGGACAGGCCATGGAGAAATGGGAGCCTTACTACACTGATGGGCGGGATGTAAATTGCCAACAGCCACTCTGGAGAAGTGTACGGTGTGTCCTGAAACATCTAAAAAACACAGCTTAGAGAGCATAGGGCACTTCCACTCATGGGGGTATAAATTGGGAAAATGAAAAATCAGCAAGACACAAGCACCCCAAAGTTTAGGGCTGCTCTGTTGACAAGGACCTCCACTTCATTCCACCTTCAATATCCCAAGAAAGAGAAAAATGGATAAAGAAGTTGTGGTCCTTATGTACAATGGAATATCACTCAGCCATGAAATCAATGTCATAAGGCTAGTAGCAGCATGATGAGTGGATTTAGGTACGACGATTCTAAGTGAAATAAGTCACACAGAAAAGGACACTTCTCATAAGGTATCACTTATAGAGGGAATGTCAAAACCGTTACACTTGAATTGAATTACAAAACAGAACAGAGTCACACATGCAGAAAACACACTATGGCTGCTTAACGGGAAAGGTGAGGTGGGGAGATACATAAAACAAGGGTTTCAAATTAGCTCAGATACCGTTCCATAAACCCAATATGTAATAGACAAGACCTACTCCTTGCTCAGAGAACTGGACTCAACACGCCCTATTCACCACACAAGAATATATCTGATTAGTAATAATCTTAAAACCTATGTATTGATATCTCTCTCTTAGTGTGTCAAGTGGGTGTAAAGCGGCATAAACACAGCAGTGAAAAGCAGCTAAACCCCATTATAAAAACAAATTACTTTTACAAACCCATGAAACAAAGACAGTGAAAGAGAGAGAAATTCTTACACAATGCGTTCAGGGGCTGTGATGCAACCTGGATTGACCATATCTAGACCCACAGCTGGATGAGACATAAGGGTGGACACTCTTGGGGCTGAGAGGTTTGGTGAGGTTGGGTGAGCAAATGCAGGCCCTTTAAAGTAATACTGCGTGGTACCCATCGCATGGGTCCCAAATATCCAGGTTGAAGGGCATATTCCTACATCGAAATCATGCATGAGAAAACAAAAAGATGGTACACCATGTGATGGGGAAAGGTTTCTAAAACGCACCTCATTTCTCTTCTCCTTGTGCCCGGGGTCGCCATTCCAGCCGCTTTCCTAGCAATCTCCCTACTTGGAGCATCAGCACCTTTAACCTCCTGTTCCGTACAGGTTGCAATTTGTCCTGAGGATGAACGGGAAGACGGGGAACCAGTGAGAGACTAGCTCTTGTTGTTGGGACAGGCACAGGTCACTCTATTTTCCCATCAGGAAGAAGAATTAACCACAGGCTCCTCCTCCCCCCCGGAACCAGAACAGGGCCTGAAGCCATCCAGTGCTTTTGCGGCCAGCTCCCAAAAAAGCGAGTTGTAAAATGGAGCTTCAGGGCACTGCAATTCACAAACCTGCAGAGTTATAAATGATAACTCTCGTCCGCAAATATATTGAGGGAAGGCAAAGAAGAGGATTTGAAATCAAGGCAGAATTGCAGGAAACAGATTTCAGGAGGTAGATTCGAATCGCCTTTAAAGCACATGAAAAGCGGCAAAACGTTGACAATGATGCCCTTGGCCAAAAAGGGCGTATGCGTTTTTTCCTGAATATATTCAGGAAAAAACGCATACGCCCTTTTTGGCCAACCAAGCAACCTGGAAAGGCAAATCAGCGCTACAAAGAAGACTCGCTACCCATCGGTCAAAAGGGCCATGCTGAAAAAAGTCTCAAAACCAGAAATGCAGGACAGGCCATGGAGAAATGGGAGCCTTGCTACACTGATGGGCGGGATGTAAATTGCCAACAGCCACTCTGGAGAAGTGTACGGTGTGTCCTGAAACATCTAAAAAACACAGCTTAGAGAGCATAGGGCACTTCCACTCATGGGGGTATAAATTGGGAAAATGAAAAATCAGCAAGACACAAGCACCCCAAAGTTTAGGGCTGCTCTGTTGACAAGGACCTCCACTTCATTCCACCTTCAATATCCCAGGAAAGAGAAAAATGGATAAAGAAGTTGTGGTCCTTATGTACAATGGAATATCACTCAGCCATGAAATCAATGTCATAAGGCTAGTAGCAGCATGATGAGTGGATTTAGGTACGATGATTCTAAGTGAAATAAGTCACACAGAAAAGGACACTTCTCATAAGGTATCACTTATAGAGGGAATGTCAAAACCGTTACACTTGAACTGAATTACAAAACAGAACAGAGTCACACATGCAGAAAACACACTATGGCTGCTTAACGGGAAAGGTGAGGTGGGGAGATACATAAAACAAGGGTTTCAAATTAGCTCAGATACCGTTCCATAAACCCAATATGTAATAGACAAGACCTACTCCTTGCTCAGAGAAGTGGACTCAACACGCCCTATTCACCACACAAGAATATATCTGATTAGTAATAATCTTAAAACCTATGTATTGATATCTCTCTCTTAGTGTGTCAAGTGGGTGTAAAGCGGCATAAACACAGCAGTGAAAAGCAGCTAAACCCCATTATAAAAATAAATTACTTTTACAAACCCATGAAACAAAGACAGTGAAAGAGAGAGAAATTCTTACACAATGCGTTCAGGGGCTGTGATGCAACCTGGATTGACCATATCTAGACCCACAGCTGGATGAGACATAAGGGTGGACACTCTTGGGGCTGAGAGGTTTGGTGAGGTTGGGTGAGCAAATGCAGGCCCTTTAAAGTAATACTGCGTGGTACCCATCGCATGGGTCCCAAATATCCAGGTTGAAGGGCATATTCCTACATCGAAATCATGCATGAGAAAACAAAAAGATGGTACACCATGTGATGGGGAAAGGTTTCTAAAACGCACCTCATTTCTCTTCTCCTTGTGCCCGGGGTCGCCATTCCAGCCGCTTTCCTAGCAATCTCCCTACTTGGAGCATCAGCACCTTTAACCTCCTGTTCCGTACAGGTTGCAATTTGTCCTGAGGATGAACGGGAAGACGGGGAACCAGTGAGAGACTAGCTCTTGTTGTTGGGACAGGCACAGGTCACTCTATTTTCCCATCAGGAAGAAGAATTAACCACAGGCTCCTCCTCCCCCCCGGAACCAGAACAGGGCCTGAAGCCATCCAGTGCTTTTGCGGCCAGCTCCCAAAAAAGCGAGTTGTAAAATGGAGCTTCAGGGCACTGCAATTCACAAACCTGCAGAGTTATAAATGATAACTCTCGTCCGCAAATATATTGAGGGAAGGCAAAGAAGAGGATTTGAAATCAAGGCAGAATTGCAGGAAACAGATTTCAGGAGGTAGATTCGAATCGCCTTTAAAGCACATGAAAAGCGGCAAAACGTTGACAATGATGCCCTTGGCCAAAAAGGGCGTATGCGTTTTTTCCTGAATATATTCAGGAAAAAACGCATACGCCCTTTTTGGCCAACCAAGCAACCTGGAAAGGCAAATCAGCGCTACAAAGAAGACTCGCTACCCATCGGTCAAAAGGGCCATGCTGAAAAAAGTCTCAAAACCAGAAATGCAGGACAGGCCATGGAGAAATGGGAGCCTTGCTACACTGATGGGCGGGATGTAAATTGCCAACAGCCACTCTGGAGAAGTGTACGGTGTGTCCTGAAACATCTAAAAAACACAGCTTAGAGAGCATAGGGCACTTCCACTCATGGGGGTATAAATTGGGAAAATGAAAAATCAGCAAGACACAAGCACCCCAAAGTTTAGGGCTGCTCTGTTGACAAGGACCTCCACTTCATTCCACCTTCAATATCCCAGGAAAGAGAAAAATGGATAAAGAAGTTGTGGTCCTTATGTACAATGGAATATCACTCAGCCATGAAATCAATGTCATAAGGCTAGTAGCAGCATGATGAGTGGATTTAGGTACGACGATTCTAAGTGAAATAAGTCACACAGAAAAGGACACTTCTCATAAGGTATCACTTATACAGGGAATGTAAAAACCGTTACACTTGAACTGAATTACAAAACAGAACAGAGTCACACATGCAGAAAACACACTATGGCTGCTTAACGGGAAAGGTGAGGTGGGGTGATACATAAAACAAGGGTTTCAAATTAGCTCAGATACCGTTCCATAAACCCAATATGTAATAGACAAGACCTACTCCTTGCTCAGAGAACTGGTCTCAACACGCCCTATTCACCGCAAAAGAATATATCTGACTAGTAATAATCCTAAAACCTATGTATTGATATCTCTCTGTTAGTGTGTCAAGTGGGTGTAAAGCGGCAAAAACACAGCAGTGAAAAGCAGCTAAACCCCATTATAAAAATAAATTACTTCGAAAAACCCATGAAACAAAGACAGTGAAAGAGAGAGAAATTCTTACACAATGCGTTCAGGGGCTGTGATGCAACCTGTATTGACCATATCTAGACCCACAGCTGGATGAGACATAAGGGTGGACACTCTTGGGGCTGAGAGGTTTGGTGAGGTTGGGTGAGCAAATGCAGGCCCTTTAAAGTAATACTGCGTGGTACCCATCGCATGGGTCCCAAATCTCCAGGTTCAAGGGCATATTCCTACATGGAAATCATGCATGAGAAAACAAAAAGATGGTACACCATGTGATGGGGAAAGGTTTCTAACCAAGCAACCTGGAAAGGCAAATCAGCGCTACAAAGAAGACTCGCTACCCATCGGTCAAAAGGGCCATGCTGAAAAAAGTCTCAAAACCAGAAATGCAGGACAGGCCATGGAGAAATGGGAGCCTTGCTACACTGATGGGCGGGATGTAAATTGCCAACAGCCACTCTGGAGAAGTGTACGGTGTGTCCTGAAACATCTAAAAAACACAGCTTAGAGAGCATAGGGCACTTCCACTCATGGGGGTATAAATTGGGAAAATGAAAAATCAGCAAGACACAAGCACCCCAAAGTTTAGGGCTGCTCTGTTGACAAGGACCTCCACTTCATTCCACCTTCAATATCCCAGGAAAGAGAAAAATGGATAAAGAAGTTGTGGTCCTTATGTACAATGGAATATCACTCAGCCATGAAATCAATGTCATAAGGCTAGTAGCAGCATGATGAGTGGATTTAGGTACGACGATTCTAAGTGAAATAAGTCACACAGAAAAGGACACTTCTCATAAGGTATCACTTATAGAGGGAATGTCAAAACCGTTACACTTGAACTGAATTACAAAACAGAACAGAGTCACACATGCAGAAAACACGCTATGGCTGCTTAACGGGAAAGGTGAGGTGGGGAGATACATAAAACAAGGGTTTCAAATTAGCTCAGATACCGTTCCATAAACCCAATATGTAATAGACAAGACCTACTCCTTGCTCAGAGAACTGGACTCAACACGCCCTATTCACCACACAAGAATATATCTGATTAGTAATAATCTTAAAACCTATGTATTGATATCTCTCTCTTAGTGTGTCAAGTGGGTGTAAAGCGGCATAAACACAGCAGTGAAAAGCAGCTAAACCCCATTATAAAAATAAATTACTTTTACAAACCTATGAAACAAAGACAGTGAAAGAGAGAGAAATTCTTACACAATACGTTCAGGGGCTGTGATGCAACCTGGATTGACCATATCTAGACCCACAGCTGGATGAGACATAAGGTTGGACACTCTTGGGGCTGAGAGGTTTGGTGAGGTTGGGTGAGCAAATGCAGGCCCTTTAAAGTAATACTGCGTGGTACCCATCGCATGGGTCCCAAATATCCAGGTTGAAGGGCATATTCCTACATCGAAATCATGCATGAGAAAACAAAAAGATGGTACACCATGTGATGGGGAAAGGTTTCTAAAACGCACCTCATTTCTCTTCTCCTTGTGCCCGGGGTCGCCATTCCAGCCGCTTTCCTAGCAATCTCCCTACTTGGAGCATCAGCACCTTTAACCTCCTGTTCCGTACAGGTTGCAATTTGTCCTGAGGATGAACGGGAAGACGGGGAACCAGTGAGAGACTAGCTCTTGTTGTTGGGACAGGCACAGGTCACTCTATTTTCCCATCAGGAAGAAGAATTAACCACAGGCTCCTCCTCCCCCCCGGAACCAGAACAGGGCCTGAAGCCATCCAGTGCTTTTGCGGCCAGCTCCCAAAAAAGCGAGTTGTAAAATGGAGCTTCAGGGCACTGCAATTCACAAACCTGCAGAGTTATAAATGATAACTCTCGTCCGCAAATATATTGAGGGAAGGCAAAGAAGAGGATTTGAAATCAAGGCAGAATTGCAGGAAACAGATTTCAGGAGGTAGATTCGAATCGCCTTTAAAGCACATGAAAAGCGGCAAAACGTTGACAATGATGCCCTTGGCCAAAAAGGGCGTATGCGTTTTTTCCTGAATATATTCAGGAAAAAACGCATACGCCCTTTTTGGCCAACCAAGCAACCTGGAAAGGCAAATCAGCGCTACAAAGAAGACTCGCTACCCATCGGTCAAAAGGGCCATGCTGAAAAAAGTGTCAAAACCAGAAATGCAGGACAGGCCATGGAGAAATGGGAGCCTTACTACACTGATGGGCGGGATGTAAATTGCCAACAGCCACTCTGGAGAAGTGTACGGTGTGTCCTGAAACATCTAAAAAACACAGCTTAGAGAGCATAGGGCACTTCCACTCATGGGGGTATAAATTGGGAAAATGAAAAATCAGCAATACACAAGCACCCCAAAGTTTAGGGCTGCTCTGTTGACAAGGACCTCCACTTCATTCCACCTTCAATATCCCAAGAAAGAGAAAAATGGATAAAGAAGTTGTGGTCCTTATGTACAATGGAATATCACTCAGCCATGAAATCAATGTCATAAGGCTAGTAGCAGCATGATGAGTGGATTTAGGTACGACGATTCTAAGTGAAATAAGTCACACAGAAAAGGACACTTCTCATAAGGTATCACTTATAGAGGGAATGTCAAAACCGTTACACTTGAATTGAATTACAAAACAGAACAGAGTCACACATGCAGAAAACACACTATGGCTGCTTAACGGGAAAGGTGAGGTGGGGAGATACATAAAACAAGGGTTTCAAATTAGCTCAGATACCGTTCCATAAACCCAATATGTAATAGACAAGACCTACTCCTTGCTCAGAGAACTGGACTCAACACGCCCTATTCACCACACAAGAATATATCTGATTAGTAATAATCTTAAAACCTATGTATTGATATCTCTCTCTTAGTGTGTCAAGTGGGTGTAAAGCGGCATAAACACAGCAGTGAAAAGCAGCTAAACCCCATTATAAAAATAAATTACTTTTACAAACCTATGAAACAAAGACAGTGAAAGAGAGAGAAATTCTTACACAATACGTTCAGGGGCTGTGATGCAACCTGGATTGACCATATCTAGACCCACAGCTGGATGAGACATAAGGTTGGACACTCTTGGGGCTGAGAGGTTTGGTGAGGTTGGGTGAGCAAATGCAGGCCCTTTAAAGTAATACTGCGTGGTACCCATCGCATGGGTCCCAAATATCCAGGTTGAAGGGCATATTCCTACATCGAAATCATGCATGAGAAAACAAAAAGATGGTACACCATGTGATGGGGAAAGGTTTCTAAAACGCACCTCATTTCTCTTCTCCTTGTGCCCGGGGTCGCCATTCCAGCCGCTTTCCTAGCAATCTCCCTACTTGGAGCATCAGCACCTTTAACCTCCTGTTCCGTACAGGTTGCAATTTGTCCTGAGGATGAACGGGAAGACGGGGAACCAGTGAGAGACTAGCTCTTGTTGTTGGGACAGGCACAGGTCACTCTATTTTCCCATCAGGAAGAAGAATTAACCACAGGCTCCTCCTCCCCCCCGGAACCAGAACAGGGCCTGAAGCCATCCAGTGCTTTTGCGGCCAGCTCCCAAAAAAGCGAGTTGTAAAATGGAGCTTCAGGGCACTGCAATTCACAAACCTGCAGAGTTATAAATGATAACTCTCGTCCGCAAATATATTGAGGGAAGGCAAAGAAGAGGATTTGAAATCAAGGCAGAATTGCAGGAAACAGATTTCAGGAGGTAGATTCGAATCGCCTTTAAAGCACATGAAAAGCGGCAAAACGTTGACAATGATGCCCTTGGCCAAAAAGGGCGTATGCGTTTTTTCCTGAATATATTCAGGAAAAAACGCATACGCCCTTTTTGGCCAACCAAGCAACCTGGAAAGGCAAATCAGCGCTACAAAGAAGACTCGCTACCCATCGGTCAAAAGGGCCATGCTGAAAAAAGTCTCAAAACCAGAAATGCAGGACAGGCCATGGAGAAATGGGAGCCTTGCTACACTGATGGGCGGGATGTAAATTGCCAACAGCCACTCTGGAGAAGTGTACGGTGTGTCCTGAAACATCTAAAAAACACAGCTTAGAGAGCATAGGGCACTTCCACTCATGGGGGTATAAATTGGGAAAATGAAAAATCAGCAAGACACAAGCACCCCAAAGTTTAGGGCTGCTCTGTTGACAAGGACCTCCACTTCATTCCACCTTCAATATCCCAGGAAAGAGAAAAATGGATAAAGAAGTTGTGGTCCTTATGTACAATGGAATATCACTCAGCCATGAAATCAATGTCATAAGGCTAGTAGCAGCATGATGAGTGGATTTAGGTACGATGATTCTAAGTGAAATAAGTCACACAGAAAAGGACACTTCTCATAAGGTATCACTTATAGAGGGAATGTCAAAACCGTTACACTTGAACTGAATTACAAAACAGAACAGAGTCACACATGCAGAAAACACACTATGGCTGCTTAACGGGAAAGGTGAGGTGGGGAGATACATAAAACAAGGGTTTCAAATTAGCTCAGATACCGTTCCATAAACCCAATATGTAATAGACAAGACCTACTCCTTGCTCAGAGAACTGGACTCAACACGCCCTATTCACCACACAAGAATATATCTGATTAGTAATAATCTTAAAACCTATGTATTGATATCTCTCTCTTAGTGTGTCAAGTGGGTGTAAAGCGGCATAAACACAGCAGTGAAAAGCAGCTAAACCCCATTATAAAAATAAATTACTTTTACAAACCCATGAAACAAAGACAGTGAAAGAGAGAGAAATTCTTACACAATGCGTTCAGGGGCTGTGATGCAACCTGGATTGACCATATCTAGACCCACAGCTGGATGAGACATAAGGGTGGACACTCTTGGGGCTGAGAGGTTTGGTGAGGTTGGGTGAGCAAATGCAGGCCCTTTAAAGTAATACTGCGTGGTACCCATCGCATGGGTCCCAAATATCCAGGTTGAAGGGCATATTCCTACATCGAAATCATGCATGAGAAAACAAAAAGATGGTACACCATGTGATGGGGAAAGGTTTCTAAAACGCACCTCATTTCTCTTCTCCTTGTGCCCGGGGTCGCCATTCCAGCCGCTTTCCTAGCAATCTCCCTACTTGGAGCATCAGCACCTTTAACCTCCTGTTCCGTACAGGTTGCAATTTGTCCTGAGGATGAACGGGAAGACGGGGAACCAGTGAGAGACTAGCTCTTGTTGTTGGGACAGGCACAGGTCACTCTATTTTCCCATCAGGAAGAAGAATTAACCACAGGCTCCTCCTCCCCCCCGGAACCAGAACAGGGCCTGAAGCCATCCAGTGCTTTTGCGGCCAGCTCCCAAAAAAGCGAGTTGTAAAATGGAGCTTCAGGGCACTGCAATTCACAAACCTGCAGAGTTATAAATGATAACTCTCGTCCGCAAATATATTGAGGGAAGGCAAAGAAGAGGATTTGAAATCAAGGCAGAATTGCAGGAAACAGATTTCAGGAGGTAGATTCGAATCGCCTTTAAAGCACATGAAAAGCGGCAAAACGTTGACAATGATGCCCTTGGCCAAAAAGGGCGTATGCGTTTTTTCCTGAATATATTCAGGAAAAAACGCATACGCCCTTTTTGGCCAACCAAGCAACCTGGAAAGGCAAATCAGCGCTACAAAGAAGACTCGCTACCCATCGGTCAAAAGGGCCATGCTGAAAAAAGTCTCAAAACCAGAAATGCAGGACAGGCCATGGAGAAATGGGAGCCTTGCTACACTGATGGGCGGGATGTAAATTGCCAACAGCCACTCTGGAGAAGTGTACGGTGTGTCCTGAAACATCTAAAAAACACAGCTTAGAGAGCATAGGGCACTTCCACTCATGGGGGTATAAATTGGGAAAATGAAAAATCAGCAAGACACAAGCACCCCAAAGTTTAGGGCTGCTCTGTTGACAAGGACCTCCACTTCATT
Organism: Balaenoptera ricei; assembly: GCF_028023285.1. Taxonomy (NCBI): domain Eukaryota; kingdom Metazoa; phylum Chordata; class Mammalia; order Artiodactyla; family Balaenopteridae; genus Balaenoptera; species Balaenoptera ricei. The sequence goes on along the minus strand of NC_082657.1, from coordinate 23,074,321 downwards.
CCACCTTCAATATCCCAGGAAAGAGAAAAATGGATAAAGAAGTTGTGGTCCTTATGTACAATGGAATATCACTCAGCCATGAAATCAATGTCATAAGGCTAGTAGCAGCATGATGAGTGGATTTAGGTACGACGATTCTAAGTGAAATAAGTCACACAGAAAAGGACACTTCTCATAAGGTATCACTTATAGAGGGAATGTCAAAACCGTTACACTTGAACTGAATTACAAAACAGAACAGAGTCACACATGCAGAAAACACACTATGGCTGCTTAACGGGAAAGGTGAGGTGGGGAGATACATAAAACAAGGGTTTCAAATTAGCTCAGATACCGTTCCATAAACCCAATATGTAATAGACAAGACCTACTCCTTGCTCAGAGAACTGGACTCAACACGCCCTATTCACCACACAAGAATATATCTGATTAGTAATAATCTTAAAACCTATGTATTGATATCTCTCTCTTAGTGTGTCAAGTGGGTGTAAAGCGGCATAAACACAGCAGTGAAAAGCAGCTAAACCCCATTATAAAAATAAATTACTTTTACAAACCCATGAAACAAAGACAGTGAAAGAGAGAGAAATTCTTACACAATGCGTTCAGGGGCTGTGATGCAACCTGGATTGACCATATCTAGACCCACAGCTGGATGAGACATAAGGGTGGACACTCTTGGGGCTGAGAGGTTTGGTGAGGTTGGGTGAGCAAATGCAGGCCCTTTAAAGTAATACTGCGTGGTACCCATCGCATGGGTCCCAAATATCCAGGTTGAAGGGCATATTCCTACATCGAAATCATGCATGAGAAAACAAAAAGATGGTACACCATGTGATGGGGAAAGGTTTCTAAAACGCACCTCATTTCTCTTCTCCTTGTGCCCGGGGTCGCCATTCCAGCCGCTTTCCTAGCAATCTCCCTACTTGGAGCATCAGCACCTTTAACCTCCTGTTCCGTACAGGTTGCAATTTGTCCTGAGGATGAACGGGAAGACGGGGAACCAGTGAGAGACTAGCTCTTGTTGTTGGGACAGGCACAGGTCACTCTATTTTCCCATCAGGAAGAAGAATTAACCACAGGCTCCTCCTCCCCCCCGGAACCAGAACAGGGCCTGAAGCCATCCAGTGCTTTTGCGGCCAGCTCCCAAAAAAGCGAGTTGTAAAATGGAGCTTCAGGGCACTGCAATTCACAAACCTGCAGAGTTATAAATGATAACTCTCGTCCGCAAATATATTGAGGGAAGGCAAAGAAGAGGATTTGAAATCAAGGCAGAATTGCAGGAAACAGATTTCAGGAGGTAGATTCGAATCGCCTTTAAAGCACATGAAAAGCGGCAAAACGTTGACAATGATGCCCTTGGCCAAAAAGGGCGTATGCGTTTTTTCCTGAATATATTCAGGAAAAAACGCATACGCCCTTTTTGGCCAACCAAGCAACCTGGAAAGGCAAATCAGCGCTACAAAGAAGACTCGCTACCCATCGGTCAAAAGGGCCATGCTGAAAAAAGTCTCAAAACCAGAAATGCAGGACAGGCCATGGAGAAATGGGAGCCTTGCTACACTGATGGGCGGGATGTAAATTGCCAACAGCCACTCTGGAGAAGTGTACGGTGTGTCCTGAAACATCTAAAAAACACAGCTTAGAGAGCATAGGGCACTTCCACTCATGGGGGTATAAATTGGGAAAATGAAAAATCAGCAAGACACAAGCACCCCAAAGTTTAGGGCTGCTCTGTTGACAAGGACCTCCACTTCATTCCACCTTCAATATCCCAGGAAAGAGAAAAATGGATAAAGAAGTTGTGGTCCTTATGTACAATGGAATATCACTCAGCCATGAAATCAATGTCATAAGGCTAGTAGCAGCATGATGAGTGGATTTAGGTACGACGATTCTAAGTGAAATAAGTCACACAGAAAAGGACACTTCTCATAAGGTATCACTTATAGAGGGAATGTCAAAACCGTTACACTTGAACTGAATTACAAAACAGAACAGAGTCACACATGCAGAAAACACACTATGGCTGCTTAACGGGAAAGGTGAGGTGGGGAGATACATAAAACAAGGGTTTCAAATTAGCTCAGATACCGTTCCATAAACCCAATATGTAATAGACAAGACCTACTCCTTGCTCAGAGAACTGGACTCAACACGCCCTATTCACCACACAAGAATATATCTGATTAGTAATAATCTTAAAACCTATGTATTGATATCTCTCTCTTAGTGTGTCAAGTGGGTGTAAAGCGGCATAAACACAGCAGTGAAAAGCAGCTAAACCCCATTATAAAAACAAATTACTTTTACAAACCCATGAAACAAAGACAGTGAAAGAGAGAGAAATTCTTACACAATGCGTTCAGGGGCTGTGATGCAACCTGGATTGACCATATCTAGACCCACAGCTGGATGAGACATAAGGGTGGACACTCTTGGGGCTGAGAGGTTTGGTGAGGTTGGGTGAGCAAATGCAGGCCCTTTAAAGTAATACTGCGTGGTATCCATCGCATGGGTCCCAAATATCCAGGTTGAAGGGCATATTCCTACATCGAAATCATGCATGAGAAAACAAAAAGATGGTACACCATGTGATGGGGAAAGGTTTCTAAAACGCACCTCATTTCTCTTCTCCTTGTGCCCGGGGTCGCCATTCCAGCCGCTTTCCTAGCAATCTCCCTACTTGGAGCATCAGCACCTTTAACCTCCTGTTCCGTACAGGTTGCAATTTGTCCTGAGGATGAACGGGAAGACGGGGAACCAGTGAGAGACTAGCTCTTGTTGTTGGGACAGGCACAGGTCACTCTATTTTCCCATCAGGAAGAAGAATTAACCACAGGCTCCTCCTCCACCCCGGAACCAGAACAGGGCCTGAAGCCATCCAGTGCTTTTGCAGCCAGCTCCCAAAAAAGCGAGTTGTAAAATGGAGGTTCAGGGCACTGCAATTCACAAACCTGCAGAGTTATAAATGATAACTCTCGTCCGCAAATATATTGAGGGAAGGCAAAGAAGAGGATTTGAAATCAAGGCAGAATTGCAGGAAACAGATTTCAGGAGGTAGATTCGAATCGCCTTTAAAGCACATGAAAAGCGGCAAAACGTTGACAATGATGCCCTTGGCCAAAAAGGGCGTATGCGTTTTTTCCTGAATATATTCAGGAAAAAACGCATACGCCCTTTTTGGCCAACCAAGCAACCTGGAAAGGCAAATCAGCGCTACAAAGAAGACTCGCTACCCATCGGTCAAAAGGGCCATGCTGAAAAAAGTCTCAAAACCAGAAATGCAGGACAGGCCATGGAGAAATGGGAGCCTTGCTACACTGATGGGCGGGATGTAAATTGCCAACAGCCACTCTGGAGAAGTGTACGGTGTGTCCTGAAACATCTAAAAAACACAGCTTAGAGAGCATAGGGCACTTCCACTCATGGGGGTATAAATTGGGAAAATGAAAAATCAGCAAGACACAAGCACCCCAAAGTTTAGGGCTGCTCTGTTGACAAGGACCTCCACTTCATTCCACCTTCAATATCCCAGGAAAGAGAAAAATGGATAAAGAAGTTGTGGTCCTTATGTACAATGGAATATCACTCAGCCATGAAATCAATGTCATAAGGCTAGTAGCAGCATGATGAGTGGATTTAGGTACGACGATTCTAAGTGAAATAAGTCACACAGAAAAGGACACTTCTCATAAGGTATCACTTATAGAGGGAATGTCAAAACCGTTACACTTGAACTGAATTACAAAACAGAACAGAGTCACACATGCAGAAAACACACTATGGCTGCTTAACGGGAAAGGTGAGGTGGGGAGATACATAAAACAAGGGTTTCAAATTAGCTCAGATACCGTTCCATAAACCCAATATGTAATAGACAAGACCTACTCCTTGCTCAGAGAACTGGACTCAACACGCCCTATTCACCACACAAGAATATATCTGATTAGTAATAATCTTAAAACCTATGTATTGATATCTCTCTCTTAGTGTGTCAAGTGGGTGTAAAGCGGCATAAACACAGCAGTGAAAAGCAGCTAAACCCCATTATAAAAATAAATTACTTTTACAAACCCATGAAACAAAGACAGTGAAAGAGAGAGAAATTCTTACACAATGCGTTCAGGGGCTGTGATGCAACCTGGATTGACCATATCTAGACCCACAGCTGGATGAGACATAAGGGTGGACACTCTTGGGGCTGAGAGGTTTGGTGAGGTTGGGTGAGCAAATGCAGGCCCTTTAAAGTAATACTGCGTGGTACCCATCGCATGGGTCCCAAATCTCCAGGTTGAAGGGCATATTCCTACATCGAAATCATGCATGAGAAAACAAAAAGATGGTACACCATGTGATGGGGAAAGGTTTCTAAAACGCACCTCATTTCTCTTCTCCTTGTGCCCGGGGTCGCCATTCCAGCCGCTTTCCTAGCAATCTCCCTACTTGGAGCATCAGCACCTTTAACCTCCTGTTCCGTACAGGTTGCAATTTGTCCTGAGGATGAACGGGTAGACGGGGAACCAGTGAGAGACTAGCTCTTGGTGTTGGGACAGGCACAGGTCACTCTATTTTCCCATCAGGAAGAAGAATTAACCACAGGCTCATCCTCCCCCCCGGAACCAGAACAGGGCCTGAAGCCATCCTGCGCTTTTGCGGCCAGCTCCCAAAAAAGCGAGTTGTAAAATGGAGCTTCAGGGCACTGCAATTCACAAACCTGCAGAGTTATAAATGATAACTCTCGTCCACAAATATATTGAGGGAAGGCAAAGAAGAGGATTTGAAATCAAGGCAGAATTGCAGGAAACAGATTTCAGGAGGTAGATTCGAATCGCCTTTAAAGCACATGAAAAGCGGCAGAACGTTGACAATGATGCCCTTGGCCAAAAAGGGCGTATGCGTTTTTTCCTGAATATATTCAGGAAAAAACGCATACGCCCTTTTTGGCCAACCAAGCAACCTGGAAAGGCAAATCAGCGCTACAAAGAAGACTCGCTACCCATGGGTCAAAAGGGCCATGCTGAAAAAAGTCTCAAAACCAGAAATGCAGGACAGGCCATGGAGAAATGGGAGCCTTGCTACACTGATGGGCGGGATGTAAATTGCCAACAGCCACTCTGGAGAAGTGTACGGTGTGTCCTGAAACATCTAAAAAACACAGCTTAGAGAGCATAGGGCACTTCCACTCATGGGGGTATAAATTGGGAAAATGAAAAATCAGCAAGACACAAGCACCCCAAAGTTTAGGGCTGCTCTGTTGACAAGGACCTCCACTTCATTCCACCTTCAATATCCCAGGAAAGAGAAAAATGGATAAAGAAGTTGTGGTCCTTATGTACAATGGAATATCACTCAGCCATGAAATCAATGTCATAAGGCTAGTAGCAGCATGATGAGTGGATTTAGGTACGACGATTCTAAGTGAAATAAGTCACACAGAAAAGGACACTTCTCATAAGGTATCACTTATAGAGGGAATGTAAAAACCGTTACACTTGAACTGAATTACAAAACAGAACAGAGTCACACATGCAGAAAACACACTATGGCTGCTTAACGGGAAAGGTGAGGTGGGGTGATACATAAAACAAGGGTTTCAAATTAGCTCAGATACCGTTCCATAAACCCAATATGTAATAGACAAGACCTACTCCTTGCTCAGAGAACTGGACTCAACACGCCCTATTCACCGCACAAGAATATATCTGACTAGTAATAATCTTAAAACCTATGAATTGATATTTCCCTCTTAGTGTGTCAAGTGGGTGTAAAGCGGCATAAACACAGCAGTGAAAAGCAGCTAAACCCCATTGTAAAAATAAATTACTTCGAAAAACCCATGAAACAAAGACAGTGAAAGAGAGAGAAATTCTTACACAATGCGTTCAGGGGCTGTGATGCAACCTGGATTGACCATATCTAGACCCACAGCTGGATGAGACATAAGGGTGGACACTCTTGGGGCTGAGAGGTTTGGTGAGGTTGGGTGAGCAAATGCAGGCCCTTTAAAGTAATACTGCGTGGTACCCATCGCATGGGTCCCAAATCTCCTGGTTCAAGGGCATCTTCCTACATCGAAAACATGCATGAGAAAACAAAAAGATGGTACACCATGTGATGGGGAAAGGTTTCTAAAACGCACCTCATTTCTCTTCTCCTTGTGCCCGGGTTCGCCATTCCAGCCGCTTTACTAACAATCTCCCTACTTGGAGCATCAGTACCTTTAACCTCCTATTCCGTACAGGTTTCAATTTGTCCTGAGGATGAACGGGTAGACGGGGAACCAGTGAGAGACTAGCTCTTGGTGTTGGGACAGGCACAGGTCACTCTATTTTCCCATCAGGAAGAAGAATTAACCACAGGCTCCTCCTCCCCCCCGGAACCAGAACAGGGCCTGAAGCCATCCAGTGCTTTTGCGGCCAGCTCCCAAAAAAGCGAGTTGTAAAATGGAGCTTCAGGGCACTGCAATTCACAAACCTGCAGAGTTATAAATGATAACTCTCGTCCGCAAATATATTGAGGGAAGGCAAAGAAGAGGATTTGAAATCAAGGCAGAATTGCAGGAAACAGATTTCAGGAGGTAGATTCGAATCGCCTTTAAAGCACATGAAAAGCGGCAAAACGTTGACAATGATGCCCTTGGCCAAAAAGGGCGTATGCGTTTTTTCCTGAATATATTCAGGAAAAAACGCATACGCCCTTTTTGGCCAACCAAGCAACCTGGAAAGGCAAATCAGCGCTACAAAGAAGACTCGCTACCCATCGGTCAAAAGGGCCATGCTGAAAAAAGTCTCAAAACCAGAAATGCAGGACAGGCCATGGAGAAATGGGAGCCTTGCTACACTGATGGGCGGGATGTAAATTGCCAACAGCCACTCTGGAGAAGTGTACGGTGTGTCCTGAAACATCTAAAAAACACAGCTTAGAGAGCATAGGGCACTTCCACTCATGGGGGTATAAATTGGGAAAATGAAAAATCAGCAAGACACAAGCACCCCAAAGTTTAGGGCTGCTCTGTTGACAAGGACCTCCACTTCATTCCACCTTCAATATCCCAGGAAAGAGAAAAATGGATAAAGAAGTTGTGGTCCTTATGTACAATGGAATATCACTCAGCCATGAAATCAATGTCATAAGGCTAGTAGCAGCATGATGAGTGGATTTAGGTACGACGATTCTAAGTGAAATAAGTCACACAGAAAAGGACACTTCTCATAAGGTATCACTTATAGAGGGAATGTCAAAACCGTTACACTTGAACTGAATTACAAAACAGAACAGAGTCACACATGCAGAAAACACACTATGGCTGCTTAACGGGAAAGGTGAGGTGGGGAGATACATAAAACAAGGGTTTCAAATTAGCTCAGATACCGTTCCATAAACCCAATATGTAATAGACAAGACCTACTCCTTGCTCAGAGAACTGGACTCAACACGCCCTATTCACCACACAAGAATATATCTGATTAGTAATAATCTTAAAACCTATGTATTGATATCTCTCTCTTAGTGTGTCAAGTGGGTGTAAAGCGGCATAAACACAGCAGTGAAAAGCAGCTAAACCCCATTATAAAAACAAATTACTTTTACAAACCCATGAAACAAAGACAGTGAAAGAGAGAGAAATTCTTACACAATGCGTTCAGGGGCTGTGATGCAACCTGGATTGACCATATCTAGACCCACAGCTGGATGAGACATAAGGGTGGACACTCTTGGGGCTGAGAGGTTTGGTGAGGTTGGGTGAGCAAATGCAGGCCCTTTAAAGTAATACTGCGTGGTATCCATCGCATGGGTCCCAAATATCCAGGTTGAAGGGCATATTCCTACATCGAAATCATGCATGAGAAAACAAAAAGATGGTACACCATGTGATGGGGAAAGGTTTCTAAAACGCACCTCATTTCTCTTCTCCTTGTGCCCGGGGTCGCCATTCCAGCCGCTTTCCTAGCAATCTCCCTACTTGGAGCATCAGCACCTTTAACCTCCTGTTCCGTACAGGTTGCAATTTGTCCTGAGGATGAACGGGAAGACGGGGAACCAGTGAGAGACTAGCTCTTGTTGTTGGGACAGGCACAGGTCACTCTATTTTCCCATCAGGAAGAAGAATTAACCACAGGCTCCTCCTCCACCCCGGAACCAGAACAGGGCCTGAAGCCATCCAGTGCTTTTGCAGCCAGCTCCCAAAAAAGCGAGTTGTAAAATGGAGGTTCAGGGCACTGCAATTCACAAACCTGCAGAGTTATAAATGATAACTCTCGTCCGCAAATATATTGAGGGAAGGCAAAGAAGAGGATTTGAAATCAAGGCAGAATTGCAGGAAACAGATTTCAGGAGGTAGATTCGAATCGCCTTTAAAGCACATGAAAAGCGGCAAAACGTTGACAATGATGCCCTTGGCCAAAAAGGGCGTATGCGTTTTTTCCTGAATATATTCAGGAAAAAACGCATACGCCCTTTTTGGCCAACCAAGCAACCTGGAAAGGCAAATCAGCGCTACAAAGAAGACTCGCTACCCATCGGTCAAAAGGGCCATGCTGAAAAAAGTCTCAAAACCAGAAATGCAGGACAGGCCATGGAGAAATGGGAGCCTTGCTACACTGATGGGCGGGATGTAAATTGCCAACAGCCACTCTGGAGAAGTGTACGGTGTGTCCTGAAACATCTAAAAAACACAGCTTAGAGAGCATAGGGCACTTCCACTCATGGGGGTATAAATTGGGAAAATGAAAAATCAGCAAGACACAAGCACCCCAAAGTTTAGGGCTGCTCTGTTGACAAGGACCTCCACTTCATTCCACCTTCAATATCCCAGGAAAGAGAAAAATGGATAAAGAAGTTGTGGTCCTTATGTACAATGGAATATCACTCAGCCATGAAATCAATGTCATAAGGCTAGTAGCAGCATGATGAGTGGATTTAGGTACGACGATTCTAAGTGAAATAAGTCACACAGAAAAGGACACTTCTCATAAGGTATCACTTATAGAGGGAATGTCAAAACCGTTACACTTGAACTGAATTACAAAACAGAACAGAGTCACACATGCAGAAAACACACTATGGCTGCTTAACGGGAAAGGTGAGGTGGGGAGATACATAAAACAAGGGTTTCAAATTAGCTCAGATACCGTTCCATAAACCCAATATGTAATAGACAAGACCTACTCCTTGCTCAGAGAACTGGACTCAACACGCCCTATTCACCACACAAGAATATATCTGATTAGTAATAATCTTAAAACCTATGTATTGATATCTCTCTCTTAGTGTGTCAAGTGGGTGTAAAGCGGCATAAACACAGCAGTGAAAAGCAGCTAAACCCCATTATAAAAATAAATTACTTTTACAAACCCATGAAACAAAGACAGTGAAAGAGAGAGAAATTCTTACACAATGCGTTCAGGGGCTGTGATGCAACCTGGATTGACCATATCTAGACCCACAGCTGGATGAGACATAAGGGTGGACACTCTTGGGGCTGAGAGGTTTGGTGAGGTTGGGTGAGCAAATGCAGGCCCTTTAAAGTAATACTGCGTGGTACCCATCGCATGGGTCCCAAATCTCCAGGTTGAAGGGCATATTCCTACATCGAAATCATGCATGAGAAAACAAAAAGATGGTACACCATGTGATGGGGAAAGGTTTCTAAAACGCACCTCATTTCTCTTCTCCTTGTGCCCGGGGTCGCCATTCCAGCCGCTTTCCTAGCAATCTCCCTACTTGGAGCATCAGCACCTTTAACCTCCTGTTCCGTACAGGTTGCAATTTGTCCTGAGGATGAACGGGAAGACGGGGAACCAGTGAGAGACTAGCTCTTGTTGTTGGGACAGGCACAGGTCACTCTATTTTCCCATCAGGAAGAAGAATTAACCACAGGCTCCTCCTCCCCCCCGGAACCAGAACAGGGCCTGAAGCCATCCAGTGCTTTTGCGGCCAGCTCCCAAAAAAGCGAGTTGTAAAATGGAGCTTCAGGGCACTGCAATTCACAAACCTGCAGAGTTATAAATGATAACTCTCGTCCGCAAATATATTGAGGGAAGGCAAAGAAGAGGATTTGAAATCAAGGCAGAATTGCAGGAAACAGATTTCAGGAGGTAGATTCGAATCGCCTTTAAAGCACATGAAAAGCGGCAAAACGTTGACAATGATGCCCTTGGCCAAAAAGGGCGTATGCGTTTTTTCCTGAATATATTCAGGAAAAAACGCATACGCCCTTTTTGGCCAACCAAGCAACCTGGAAAGGCAAATCAGCGCTACAAAGAAGACTCGCTACCCATCGGTCAAAAGGGCCATGCTGAAAAAAGTCTCAAAACCAGAAATGCAGGACAGGCCATGGAGAAATGGGAGCCTTGCTACACTGATGGGCGGGATGTAAATTGCCAACAGCCACTCTGGAGAAGTGTACGGTGTGTCCTGAAACATCTAAAAAACACAGCTTAGAGAGCATAGGGCACTTCCACTCATGGGGGTATAAATTGGGAAAATGAAAAATCAGCAAGACACAAGCACCCCAAAGTTTAGGGCTGCTCTGTTGACAAGGACCTCCACTTCATTCCACCTTCAATATCCCAGGAAAGAGAAAAATGGATAAAGAAGTTGTGGTCCTTATGTACAATGGAATATCACTCAGCCATGAAATCAATGTCATAAGGCTAGTAGCAGCATGATGAGTGGATTTAGGTACGACGATTCTAAGTGAAATAAGTCACACAGAAAAGGACACTTCTCATAAGGTATCACTTATAGAGGGAATGTCAAAACCGTTACACTTGAACTGAATTACAAAACAGAACAGAGTCACACATGCAGAAAACACACTATGGCTGCTTAACGGGAAAGGTGAGGTGGGGAGATACATAAAACAAGGGTTTCAAATTAGCTCAGATACCGTTCCATAAACCCAATATGTAATAGACAAGACCTACTCCTTGCTCAGAGAACTGGACTCAACACGCCCTATTCACCACACAAGAATATATCTGATTAGTAATAATCTTAAAACCTATGTATTGATATCTCTCTCTTAGTGTGTCAAGTGGGTGTAAAGCGGCATAAACACAGCAGTGAAAAGCAGCTAAACCCCATTATAAAAATAAATTACTTTTACAAACCCATGAAACAAAGACAGTGAAAGAGAGAGAAATTCTTACACAATGCGTTCAGGGGCTGTGATGCAACCTGGATTGACCATATCTAGACCCACAGCTGGATGAGACATAAGGGTGGACACTCTTGGGGCTGAGAGGTTTGGTGAGGTTGGGTGAGCAAATGCAGGCCCTTTAAAGTAATACTGCGTGGTACCCATCGCATGGGTCCCAAATCTCCAGGTTGAAGGGCATATTCCTACATCGAAATCATGCATGAGAAAACAAAAAGATGGTACACCATGTGATGGGGAAAGGTTTCTAAAACGCACCTCATTTCTCTTCTCCTTGTGCCCGGGGTCGCCATTCCAGCCGCTTTCCTAGCAATCTCCCTACTTGGAGCATCAGCACCTTTAACCTCCTGTTCCGTACAGGTTGCAATTTGTCCTGAGGATGAACGGGAAGACGGGGAACCAGTGAGAGACTAGCTCTTGTTGTTGGGACAGGCACAGGTCACTCTATTTTCCCATCAGGAAGAAGAATTAACCACAGGCTCCTCCTCCCCCCCGGAACCAGAACAGGGCCTGAAGCCATCCAGTGCTTTTGCGGCCAGCTCCCAAAAAAGCGAGTTGTAAAATGGAGGTTCAGGGCACTGCAATTCACAAACCTGCAGAGTTATAAATGATAACTCTCGTCCGCAAATATATTGAGGGAAGGCAAAGAAGAGGATTTGAAATCAAGGCAGAATTGCAGGAAACAGATTTCAGGAGGTAGATTCGAATCGCCTTTAAAGCACATGAAAAGCGGCAAAACGTTGACAATGATGCCCTTGGCCAAAAAGGGCGTATGCGTTTTTTCCTGAATATATTCAGGAAAAAACGCATACGCCCTTTTTGGCCAACCAAGCAACCTGGAAAGGCAAATCAGCGCTACAAAGAAGACTCGCTACCCATCGGTCAAAAGGGCCATGCTGAAAAAAGTCTCAAAACCAGAAATGCAGGACAGGCCATGGAGAAATGGGAGCCTTGCTACACTGATGGGCGGGATGTAAATTGCCAACAGCCACTCTGGAGAAGTGTACGGTGTGTCCTGAAACATCTAAAAAACACAGCTTAGAGAGCATAGGGCACTTCCACTCATGGGGGTATAAATTGGGAAAATGAAAAATCAGCAAGACACAAGCACCCCAAAGTTTAGGGCTGCTCTGTTGACAAGGACCTCCACTTCATTCCACCTTCAATATCCCAGGAAAGAGAAAAATGGATAAAGAAGTTGTGGTCCTTATGTACAATGGAATATCACTCAGCCATGAAATCAATGTCATAAGGCTAGTAGCAGCATGATGAGTGGATTTAGGTACGACGATTCTAAGTGAAATAAGTCACACAGAAAAGGACACTTCTCATAAGGTATCACTTATAGAGGGAATGTCAAAACCGTTACACTTGAACTGAATTACAAAACAGAACAGAGTCACACATGCAGAAAACACACTATGGCTGCTTAACGGGAAAGGTGAGGTGGGGAGATACATAAAACAAGGGTTTCAAATTAGCTCAGATACCGTTCCATAAACCCAATATGTAATAGACAAGACCTACTCCTTGCTCAGAGAACTGGACTCAACACGCCCTATTCACCACACAAGAATATATCTGATTAGTAATAATCTTAAAACCTATGTATTGATATCTCTCTCTTAGTGTGTCAAGTGGGTGTAAAGCGGCATAAACACAGCAGTGAAAAGCAGCTAAACCCCATTATAAAAATAAATTACTTTTACAAACCCATGAAACAAAGACAGTGAAAGAGAGAGAAATTCTTACACAATGCGTTCAGGGGCTGTGATGCAACCTGGATTGACCATATCTAGACCCACAGCTGGATGAGACATAAGGGTGGACACTCTTGGGGCTGAGAGGTTTGGTGAGGTTGGGTGAGCAAATGCAGGCCCTTTAAAGTAATACTGCGTGGTACCCATCGCATGGGTCCCAAATATCCAGGTTGAAGGGCATATTCCTACATCGAAATCATGCATGAGAAAACAAAAAGATGGTACACCATGTGATGGGGAAAGGTTTCTAAAACGCACCTCATTTCTCTTCTCCTTGTGCCCGGGGTCGCCATTCCAGCCGCTTTCCTAGCAATCTCCCTACTTGGAGCATCAGCACCTTTAACCTCCTGTTCCGTACAGGTTGCAATTTGTCCTGAGGATGAACGGGAAGACGGGGAACCAGTGAGAGACTAGCTCTTGTTGTTGGGACAGGCACAGGTCACTCTATTTTCCCATCAGGAAGAAGAATTAACCACAGGCTCCTCCTCCCCCCCGGAACCAGAACAGGGCCTGAAGCCATCCAGTGCTTTTGCGGCCAGCTCCCAAAAAAGCGAGTTGTAAAATGGAGGTTCAGGGCACTGCAATTCACAAACCTGCAGAGTTATAAATGATAACTCTCGTCCGCAAATATATTGAGGGAAGGCAAAGTAGAGGATTTGAAATCAAGGCAGAATTGCAGGAAACAGATTTCAGGAGGTAGATTCGAATCGCCTTTAAAGCACATGAAAAGCGGCAAAACGTTGACAATGATGCCCTTGGCCAAAAAGGGCGTATGCGTTTTTTCCTGAATATATTCAGGAAAAAACGCATACGCCCTTTTTGGCCAACCAAGCAACCTGGAAAGGCAAATCAGCGCTACAAAGAAGACTCGCTACCCATCGGTCAAAAGGGCCATGCTGAAAAAAGTCTCAAAACCAGAAATGCAGGACAGGCCATGGAGAAATGGGAGCCTTGCTACACTGATGGGCGGGATGTAAATTGCCAACAGCCACTCTGGAGAAGTGTACGGTGTGTCCTGAAACATCTAAAAAACACAGCTTAGAGAGCATAGGGCACTTCCACTCATGGGGGTATAAATTGGGAAAATGAAAAATCAGCAAGACACAAGCACCCCAAAGTTTAGGGCTGCTCTGTTGACAAGGACCTCCACTTCATTCCACCTTCAATATCCCAGGAAAGAGAAAAATGGATAAAGAAGTTGTGGTCCTTATGTACAATGGAATATCACTCAGCCATGAAATCAATGTCATAAGGCTAGTAGCAGCATGATGAGTGGATTTAGGTACGACGATTCTAAGTGAAATAAGTCACACAGAAAAGGACACTTCTCATAAGGTATCACTTATAGAGGGAATGTCAAAACCGTTACACTTGAACTGAATTACAAAACAGAACAGAGTCACACATGCAGAAAACACACTATGGCTGCTTAACGGGAAAGGTGAGGTGGGGAGATACATAAAACAAGGGTTTCAAATTAGCTCAGATACCGTTCCATAAACCCAATATGTAATAGACAAGACCTACTCCTTGCTCAGAGAACTGGACTCAACACGCCCTATTCACCACACAAGAATATATCTGATTAGTAATAATCTTAAAACCTATGTATTGATATCTCTCTCTTAGTGTGTCAAGTGGGTGTAAAGCGGCATAAACACAGCAGTGAAAAGCAGCTAAACCCCATTATAAAAATAAATTACTTTTACAAACCCATGAAACAAAGACAGTGAAAGAGAGAGAAATTCTTACACAATGCGTTCAGGGGCTGTGATGCAACCTGGATTGACCATATCTAGACCCACAGCTGGATGAGACATAAGGGTGGACACTCTTGGGGCTGAGAGGTTTGGTGAGGTTGGGTGAGCAAATGCAGGCCCTTTAAAGTAATACTGCGTGGTACCCATCGCATGGGTCCCAAATATCCAGGTTGAAGGGCATATTCCTACATCGAAATCATGCATGAGAAAACAAAAAGATGGTACACCATGTGATGGGGAAAGGTTTCTAAAACGCACCTCATTTCTCTTCTCCTTGTGCCCGGGGTCGCCATTCCAGCCGCTTTCCTAGCAATCTCCCTACTTGGAGCATCAGCACCTTTAACCTCCTGTTCCGTACAGGTTGCAATTTGTCCTGAGGATGAACGGGAAGACGGGGAACCAGTGAGAGACTAGCTCTTGTTGTTGGGACAGGCACAGGTCACTCTATTTTCCCATCAGGAAGAAGAATTAACCACAGGCTCATCCTCCCCCCCGGAACCAGAACAGGGCCTGAAGCCATCCAGTGCTTTTGCGGCCAGCTCCCAAAAAAGCGAGTTGTAAAATGGAGCTTCAGGGCACTGCAATTCACAAACCTGCAGAGTTATAAATGATAACTCTCGTCCGCAAATATATTGAGGGAAGGCAAAGAAGAGGATTTGAAATCAAGGCAGAATTGCAGGAAACAGATTTCAGGAGGTAGATTCGAATCGCCTTTAAAGCACATGAAAAGCGGCAAAACGTTGACAATGATGCCCTTGGCCAAAAAGGGCGTATGCGTTTTTTCCTGAATATATTCAGGAAAAAACGCATACGCCCTTTTTGGCCAACCAAGCAACCTGGAAAGGCAAATCAGCGCTACAAAGAAGACTCGCTACCCATCGGTCAAAAGGGCCATGCTGAAAAAAGTCTCAAAACCAGAAATGCAGGACAGGCCATGGAGAAATGGGAGCCTTGCTACACTGATGGGCGGGATGTAAATTGCCAACAGCCACTCTGGAGAAGTGTACGGTGTGTCCTGAAACATCTAAAAAACACAGCTTAGAGAGCATAGGGCACTTCCACTCATGGGGGTATAAATTGGGAAAATGAAAAATCAGCAAGACACAAGCACCCCAAAGTTTAGGGCTGCTCTGTTGACAAGGACCTCCACTTCATTCCACCTTCAATATCCCAGGAAAGAGAAAAATGGATAAAGAAGTTGTGGTCCTTATGTACAATGGAATATCACTCAGCCATGAAATCAATGTCATAAGGCTAGTAGCAGCATGATGAGTGGATTTAGGTACGACGATTCTAAGTGAAATAAGTCACACAGAAAAGGACACTTCTCATAAGGTATCACTTATAGAGGGAATGTCAAAACCGTTACACTTGAACTGAATTACAAAACAGAACAGAGTCACACATGCAGAAAACACACTATGGCTGCTTAACGGGAAAGGTGAGGTGGGGAGATACATAAAACAAGGGTTTCAAATTAGCTCAGATACCGTTCCATAAACCCAATATGTAATAGACAAGACCTACTCCTTGCTCAGAGAACTGGACTCAACACGCCCTATTCACCACACAAGAATATATCTGATTAGTAATAATCTTAAAACCTATGTATTGATATCTCTCTCTTAGTGTGTCAAGTGGGTGTAAAGCGGCATAAACACAGCAGTGAAAAGCAGCTAAACCCCATTATAAAAATAAATTACTTTTACAAACCCATGAAACAAAGACAGTGAAAGAGAGAGAAATTCTTACACAATGCGTTCAGGGGCTGTGATGCAACCTGGATTGACCATATCTAGACCCACAGCTGGATGAGACATAAGGGTGGACACTCTTGGGGCTGAGAGGTTTGGTGAGGTTGGGTGAGCAAATGCAGGCCCTTTAAAGTAATACTGCGTGGTACCCATCGCATGGGTCCCAAATATCCAGGTTGAAGGGCATATTCCTACATCGAAATCATGCATGAGAAAACAAAAAGA
The DNA here is from genome assembly GCF_028023285.1 of Balaenoptera ricei. NCBI lineage: Eukaryota > Metazoa > Chordata > Mammalia > Artiodactyla > Balaenopteridae > Balaenoptera > Balaenoptera ricei. The sequence continues at coordinate 23,057,658 of NC_082657.1, read as the reverse complement.
TGGTACACCATGTGATGGGGAAAGGTTTCTAAAACGCACCTCATTTCTCTTCTCCTTGTGCCCGGGGTCGCCATTCCAGCCGCTTTCCTAGCAATCTCCCTACTTGGAGCATCAGCACCTTTAACCTCCTGTTCCGTAGAGGTTGCAATTTGTCCTGAGGATGAACGGGAAGACGGGGAACCAGTGAGAGACTAGCTCTTGTTGTTGGGACAGGCACAGGTCACTCTATTTTCCCATCAGGAAGAAGAATTAACCACAGGCTCCTCCTCCCCCCCGGAACCAGAACAGGGCCTGAAGCCATCCAGTGCTTTTGCGGCCAGCTCCCAAAAAAGCGAGTTGTAAAATGGAGCTTCAGGGCACTGCAATTCACAAACCTGCAGAGTTATAAATGATAACTCTCGTCCGCAAATATATTGAGGGAAGGCAAAGAAGAGGATTTGAAATCAAGGCAGAATTGCAGGAAACAGATTTCAGGAGGTAGATTCGAATCGCCTTTAAAGCACATGAAAAGCGGCAAAACGTTGACAATGATGCCCTTGGCCAAAAAGGGCGTATGCGTTTTTTCCTGAATATATTCAGGAAAAAACGCATACGCCCTTTTTGGCCAACCAAGCAACCTGGAAAGGCAAATCAGCGCTACAAAGAAGACTCGCTACCCATCGGTCAAAAGGGCCATGCTGAAAAAAGTCTCAAAACCAGAAATGCAGGACAGGCCATGGAGAAATGGGAGCCTTGCTACACTGATGGGCGGGATGTAAATTGCCAACAGCCACTCTGGAGAAGTGTACGGTGTGTCCTGAAACATCTAAAAAACACAGCTTAGAGAGCATAGGGCACTTCCACTCATGGGGGTATAAATTGGGAAAATGAAAAATCAGCAAGACACAAGCACCCCAAAGTTTAGGGCTGCTCTGTTGACAAGGACCTCCACTTCATTCCACCTTCAATATCCCAGGAAAGAGAAAAATGGATAAAGAAGTTGTGGTCCTTATGTACAATGGAATATCACTCAGCCATGAAATCAATGTCATAAGGCTAGTAGCAGCATGATGAGTGGATTTAGGTACGACGATTCTAAGTGAAATAAGTCACACAGAAAAGGACACTTCTCATAAGGTATCACTTATAGAGGGAATGTCAAAACCGTTACACTTGAACTGAATTACAAAACAGAACAGAGTCACACATGCAGAAAACACACTATGGCTGCTTAACGGGAAAGGTGAGGTGGGGAGATACATAAAACAAGGGTTTCAAATTAGCTCAGATACCGTTCCATAAACCCAATATGTAATAGACAAGACCTACTCCTTGCTCAGAGAACTGGACTCAACACGCCCTATTCACCACACAAGAATATATCTGATTAGTAATAATCTTAAAACCTATATATTGATATCTCTCTCTTAGTGTGTCAAGTGGGTGTAAAGCGGCATAAACACAGCAGTGAAAAGCAGCTAAACCCCATTATAAAAATAAATTACTTTTACAAACCCATGAAACAAAGACAGTGAAAGAGAGAGAAATTCTTACACAATGCGTTCAGGGGCTGTGATGCAACCTGGATTGACCATATCTAGACCCACAGCTGGATGAGACATAAGGGTGGACACTCTTGGGGCTGAGAGGTTTGGTGAGGTTGGGTGAGCAAATGCAGGCCCTTTAAAGTAATACTGCGTGGTACCCATCGCATGGGTCCCAAATCTCCAGGTTCAAGGGCATATTCCTACATCGAAATCATGCATGAGAAAACAAAAAGATGGTACACCATGTGATGGGGAAAGGTTTCTAACCAAGCAACCTGGAAAGGCAAATCAGCGCTACAAAGAAGACTCGCTACCCATCGGTCAAAAGGGCCATGCTGAAAAAAGTCTCAAAACCAGAAATGCAGGACAGGCCATGGAGAAATGGGAGCCTTGCTACACTGATGGGCGGGATGTAAATTGCCAACAGCCACTCTGGAGAAGTGTACGGTGTGTCCTGAAACATCTAAAAAACACAGCTTAGAGAGCATAGGGCACTTCCACTCATGGGGGTATAAATTGGGAAAATGAAAAATCAGCAAGACACAAGCACCCCAAAGTTTAGGGCTGCTCTGTTGACAAGGACCTCCACTTCATTCCACCTTCAATATCCCAGGAAAGAGAAAAATGGATAAAGAAGTTGTGGTCCTTATGTACAATGGAATATCACTCAGCCATGAAATCAATGTCATAAGGCTAGTAGCAGCATGATGAGTGGATTTAGGTACGACGATTCTAAGTGAAATAAGTCACACAGAAAAGGACACTTCTCATAAGGTATCACTTATAGAGGGAATGTCAAAACCGTTACACTTGAACTGAATTACAAAACAGAACAGAGTCACACATGCAGAAAACACACTATGGCTGCTTAACGGGAAAGGTGAGGTGGGGAGATACATAAAACAAGGGTTTCAAATTAGCTCAGATACCGTTCCATAAACCCAATATGTAATAGACAAGACCTACTCCTTGCTCAGAGAACTGGACTCAACACGCCCTATTCACCACACAAGAATATATCTGATTAGTAATAATCTTAAAACCTATGTATTGATATCTCTCTCTTAGTGTGTCAAGTGGGTGTAAAGCGGCATAAACACAGCAGTGAAAAGCAGCTAAACCCCATTATAAAAATAAATTACTTTTACAAACCCATGAAACAAAGACAGTGAAAGAGAGAGAAATTCTTACACAATGCGTTCAGGGGCTGTGATGCAACCTGGATTGACCATATCTAGACCCACAGCTGGATGAGACATAAGGGTGGACACTCTTGGGGCTGAGAGGTTTGGTGAGGTTGGGTGAGCAAATGCAGGCCCTTTAAAGTAATACTGCGTGGTACCCATCGCATGGGTCCCAAATATCCAGGTTGAAGGGCATATTCCTACATCGAAATCATGCATGAGAAAACAAAAAGATGGTACACCATGTGATGGGGAAAGGTTTCTAAAACGCACCTCATTTCTCTTCTCCTTGTGCCCGGGGTCGCCATTCCAGCCGCTTTCCTAGCAATCTCCCTACTTGGAGCATCAGCACCTTTAACCTCCTGTTCCGTACAGGTTGCAATTTGTCCTGAGGATGAACGGGAAGACGGGGAACCAGTGAGAGACTAGCTCTTGTTGTTGGGACAGGCACAGGTCACTCTATTTTCCCATCAGGAAGAAGAATTAACCACAGGCTCCTCCTCCCCCCCGGAACCAGAACAGGGCCTGAAGCCATCCAGTGCTTTTGCGGCCAGCTCCCAAAAAAGCGAGTTGTAAAATGGAGGTTCAGGGCACTGCAATTCACAAACCTGCAGAGTTATAAATGATAACTCTCGTCCGCAAATATATTGAGGGAAGGCAAAGAAGAGGATTTGAAATCAAGGCAGAATTGCAGGAAACAGATTTCAGGAGGTAGATTCGAATCGCCTTTAAAGCACATGAAAAGCGGCAAAACGTTGACAATGATGCCCTTGGCCAAAAAGGGCGTATGCGTTTTTTCCTGAATATATTCAGGAAAAAACGCATACGCCCTTTTTGGCCAACCAAGCAACCTGGAAAGGCAAATCAGCGCTACAAAGAAGACTCGCTACCCATCGGTCAAAAGGGCCATGCTGAAAAAAGTCTCAAAACCAGAAATGCAGGACAGGCCATGGAGAAATGGGAGCCTTGCTACACTGATGGGCGGGATGTAAATTGCCAACAGCCACTCTGGAGAAGTGTACGGTGTGTCCTGAAACATCTAAAAAACACAGCTTAGAGAGCATAGGGCACTTCCACTCATGGGGGTATAAATTGGGAAAATGAAAAATCAGCAAGACACAAGCACCCCAAAGTTTAGGGCTGCTCTGTTGACAAGGACCTCCACTTCATTCCACCTTCAATATCCCAGGAAAGAGAAAAATGGATAAAGAAGTTGTGGTCCTTATGTACAATGGAATATCACTCAGCCATGAAATCAATGTCATAAGGCTAGTAGCAGCATGATGAGTGGATTTAGGTACGACGATTCTAAGTGAAATAAGTCACACAGAAAAGGACACTTCTCATAAGGTATCACTTATACAGGGAATGTAAAAACCGTTACACTTGAACTGAATTACAAAACAGAACAGAGTCACACATGCAGAAAACACACTATGGCTGCTTAACGGGAAAGGTGAGGTGGGGTGATACATAAAACAAGGGTTTCAAATTAGCTCAGATACCGTTCCATAAACCCAATATGTAATAGACAAGACCTTCTCCTTGCTCAGAGAACTGGTCTCAACACGCCCTATTCACCGCACAAGAATATATCTGACTAGTAATAATCTTAAAACCTATGTATTGATATCTCTCTGTTAGTGTGTCAAGTGGGTGTAAAGCGGCAAAAACACAGCAGTGAAAAGCAGCTAAACCCCATTATAAAAATAAATTACTTCGAAAAACCCATGAAACAAAGACAGTGAAAGAGAGAGAAATTCTTACACAATGCGTTCAGGGGCTGTGATGCAACCTGGATTGACCATATCTAGACCCACAGCTGGATGAGACATAAGGGTGGACACTCTTGGGGCTGAGAGGTTTGGTGAGGTTGGGTGAGCAAATGCAGGCCCTTTAAAGTAATACTGCGTGGTACCCATCGCATGGGTCCCAAATATCCAGGTTGAAGGGCATATTCCTACATCGAAATCATGCATGAGAAAACAAAAAGATGGTACACCATGTGATGGGGAAAGGTTTCTAACCAAGCAACCTGGAAAGGCAAATCAGCGCTACAAAGAAGACTCGCTACCCATCGGTCAAAAGGGCCATGCTGAAAAAAGTCTCAAAACCAGAAATGCAGGACAGGCCATGGAGAAATGGGAGCCTTGCTACACTGATGGGCGGGATGTAAATTGCCAACAGCCACTCTGGAGAAGTGTACGGTGTGTCCTGAAACATCTAAAAAACACAGCTTAGAGAGCATAGGGCACTTCCACTCATGGGGGTATAAATTGGGAAAATGAAAAATCAGCAAGACACAAGCACCCCAAAGTTTAGGGCTGCTCTGTTGACAAGGACCTCCACTTCATTCCACCTTCAATATCCCAGGAAAGAGAAAAATGGATAAAGAAGTTGTGGTCCTTATGTACAATGGAATATCACTCAGCCATGAAATCAATGTCATAAGGCTAGTAGCAGCATGATGAGTGGATTTAGGTACGACGATTCTAAGTGAAATAAGTCACACAGAAAAGGACACTTCTCATAAGGTATCACTTATAGAGGGAATGTCAAAACCGTTACACTTGAACTGAATTACAAAACAGAACAGAGTCACACATGCAGAAAACACACTATGGCTGCTTAACGGGAAAGGTGAGGTGGGGAGATACATAAAACAAGGGTTTCAAATTAGCTCAGATACCGTTCCATAAACCCAATATGTAATAGACAAGACCTACTCCTTGCTCAGAGAACTGGACTCAACACGCCCTATTCACCACACAAGAATATATCTGATTAGTAATAATCTTAAAACCTATGTATTGATATCTCTCTCTTAGTGTGTCAAGTGGGTGTAAAGCGGCATAAACACAGCAGTGAAAAGCAGCTAAACCCCATTATAAAAATAAATTACTTTTACAAACCCATGAAACAGAGACAGTGAAAGAGAGAGAAATTCTTACACAATGCGTTCAGGGGCTGTGATGCAACCTGGATTGACCATATCTAGACCCACAGCTGGATGAGACATAAGGGTGGACACTCTTGGGGCTGAGAGGTTTGGTGAGGTTGGGTGAGCAAATGCAGGCCCTTTAAAGTAATACTGCGTGGTACCCATCGCATGGGTCCCAAATATCCAGGTTGAAGGGCATATTCCTACATCGAAATCATGCATGAGAAAACAAAAAGATGGTACACCATGTGATGGGGAAAGGTTTCTAAAACGCACCTCATTTCTCTTCTCCTTGTGCCCGGGGTCGCCATTCCAGCCGCTTTCCTAGCAATCTCCCTACTTGGAGCATCAGCACCTTTAACCTCCTGTTCCGTACAGGTTGCAATTTGTCCTGAGGATGAACGGGAAGACGGGGAACCAGTGAGAGACTAGCTCTTGTTGTTGGGACAGGCACAGGTCACTCTATTTTCCCATCAGGAAGAAGAATTAACCACAGGCTCCTCCTCCCCCCCGGAACCAGAACAGGGCCTGAAGCCATCCAGTGCTTTTGCGGCCAGCTCCCAAAAAAGCGAGTTGTAAAATGGAGGTTCAGGGCACTGCAATTCACAAACCTGCAGAGTTATAAATGATAACTCTCGTCCGCAAATATATTGAGGGAAGGCAAAGAAGAGGATTTGAAATCAAGGCAGAATTGCAGGAAACAGATTTCAGGAGGTAGATTCGAATCGCCTTTAAAGCACATGAAAAGCGGCAAAACGTTGACAATGATGCCCTTGGCCAAAAAGGGCGTATGCGTTTTTTCCTGAATATATTCAGGAAAAAACGCATACGCCCTTTTTGGCCAACCAAGCAACCTGGAAAGGCAAATCAGCGCTACAAAGAAGACTCGCTACCCATCGGTCAAAAGGGCCATGCTGAAAAAAGTCTCAAAACCAGAAATGCAGGACAGGCCATGGAGAAATGGGAGCCTTGCTACACTGATGGGCGGGATGTAAATTGCCAACAGCCACTCTGGAGAAGTGTACGGTGTGTCCTGAAACATCTAAAAAACACAGCTTAGAGAGCATAGGGCACTTCCACTCATGGGGGTATAAATTGGGAAAATGAAAAATCAGCAAGACACAAGCACCCCAAAGTTTAGGGCTGCTCTGTTGACAAGGACCTCCACTTCATTCCACCTTCAATATCCCAGGAAAGAGAAAAATGGATAAAGAAGTTGTGGTCCTTATGTACAATGGAATATCACTCAGCCATGAAATCAATGTCATAAGGCTAGTAGCAGCATGATGAGTGGATTTAGGTACGACGATTCTAAGTGAAATAAGTCACACAGAAAAGGACACTTCTCATAAGGTATCACTTATAGAGGGAATGTCAAAACCGTTACACTTGAACTGAATTACAAAACAGAACAGAGTCACACATGCAGAAAACACACTATGGCTGCTTAACGGGAAAGGTGAGGTGGGGAGATACATAAAACAAGGGTTTCAAATTAGCTCAGATACCGTTCCATAAACCCAATATGTAATAGACAAGACCTACTCCTTGCTCAGAGAACTGGACTCAACACGCCCTATTCACCACACAAGAATATATCTGATTAGTAATAATCTTAAAACCTATATATTGATATCTCTCTCTTAGTGTGTCAAGTGGGTGTAAAGCGGCATAAACACAGCAGTGAAAAGCAGCTAAACCCCATTATAAAAATAAATTACTTTTACAAACCCATGAAACAAAGACAGTGAAAGAGAGAGAAATTCTTACACAATGCGTTCAGGGGCTGTGATGCAACCTGGATTGACCATATCTAGACCCACAGCTGGATGAGACATAAGGGTGGACACTCTTGGGGCTGAGAGGTTTGGTGAGGTTGGGTGAGCAAATGCAGGCCCTTTAAAGTAATACTGCGTGGTACCCATCGCATGGGTCCCAAATCTCCAGGTTCAAGGGCATATTCCTACATGGAAATCATGCATGAGAAAACAAAAAGATGGTACACCATGTGATGGGGAAAGGTTTCTAACCAAGCAACCTGGAAAGGCAAATCAGCGCTACAAAGAAGACTCGCTACCCATCGGTCAAAAGGGCCATGCTGAAAAAAGTCTCAAAACCAGAAATGCAGGACAGGCCATGGAGAAATGGGAGCCTTGCTACACTGATGGGCGGGATGTAAATTGCCAACAGCCACTCTGGAGAAGTGTACGGTGTGTCCTGAAACATCTAAAAAACACAGCTTAGAGAGCATAGGGCACTTCCACTCATGGGGGTATAAATTGGGAAAATGAAAAATCAGCAAGACACAAGCACCCCAAAGTTTAGGGCTGCTCTGTTGACAAGGACCTCCACTTCATTCCACCTTCAATATCCCAGGAAAGAGAAAAATGGATAAAGAAGTTGTGGTCCTTATGTACAATGGAATATCACTCAGCCATGAAATCAATGTCATAAGGCTAGTAGCAGCATGATGAGTGGATTTAGGTACGACGATTCTAAGTGAAATAAGTCACACAGAAAAGGACACTTCTCATAAGGTATCACTTATAGAGGGAATGTCAAAACCGTTACACTTGAACTGAATTACAAAAGAGAACAGAGTCACACATGCAGAAAACACACTATGGCTGCTTAACGGGAAAGGTGAGGTGGGGAGATACATAAAACAAGGGTTTCAAATTAGCTCAGATACCGTTCCATAAACCCAATATGTAATAGACAAGACCTACTCCTTGCTCAGAGAACTGGACTCAACACGCCCTATTCACCACACAAGAATATATCTGATTAGTAATAATCTTAAAACCTATGTATTGATATCTCTCTCTTAGTGTGTCAAGTGGGTGTAAAGCGGCATAAACACAGCAGTGAAAAGCAGCTACACCCCATTATAAAAATAAATTACTTTTACAAACCCATGAAACAAAGACAGTGAAAGAGAGAGAAATTCTTACACAATGCGTTCAGGGGCTGTGATGCAACCTGGATTGACCATATCTAGACCCACAGCTGGATGAGACATAAGGGTGGACACTCTTGGGGCTGAGAGGTTTGGTGAGGTTGGGTGAGCAAATGCAGGCCCTTTAAAGTAATACTGCGTGGTACCCATCGCATGGGTCCCAAATCTCCAGGTTCAAGGGCATATTCCTACATGGAAATCATGCATGAGAAAACAAAAAGATGGTACACCATGTGATGGGGAAAGGTTTCTAACCAAGCAACCTGGAAAGGCAAATCAGCGCTACAAAGAAGACTCGCTACCCATCGGTCAAAAGGGCCATGCTGAAAAAAGTCTCAAAACCAGAAATGCAGGACAGGCCATGGAGAAATGGGAGCCTTGCTACACTGATGGGCGGGATGTAAATTGCCAACAGCCACTCTGGAGAAGTGTACGGTGTGTCCTGAAACATCTAAAAAACACAGCTTAGAGAGCATAGGGCACTTCCACTCATGGGGGTATAAATTGGGAAAATGAAAAATCAGCAAGACACAAGCACCCCAAAGTTTAGGGCTGCTCTGTTGACAAGGACCTCCACTTCATTCCACCTTCAATATCCCAGGAAAGAGAAAAATGGATAAAGAAGTTGTGGTCCTTATGTACAATGGAATATCACTCAGCCATGAAATCAATGTCATAAGGCTAGTAGCAGCATGATGAGTGGATTTAGGTACGACGATTCTAAGTGAAATAAGTCACACAGAAAAGGACACTTCTCATAAGGTATCACTTATAGAGGGAATGTCAAAACCGTTACACTTGAACTGAATTACAAAACAGAACAGAGTCACACATGCAGAAAACACACTATGGCTGCTTAACGGGAAAGGTGAGGTGGGGAGATACATAAAACAAGGGTTTCAAATTAGCTCAGATACCGTTCCATAAACCCAATATGTAATAGACAAGACCTACTCCTTGCTCAGAGAACTGGACTCAACACGCCCTATTCACCACACAAGAATATATCTGATTAGTAATAATCTTAAAACCTATGTATTGATATCTCTCTCTTAGTGTGTCAAGTGGGTGTAAAGCGGCATAAACACAGCAGTGAAAAGCAGCTAAACCCCATTATAAAAATAAATTACTTTTACAAACCCATGAAACAAAGACAGTGAAAGAGAGAGAAATTCTTACACAATGCGTTCAGGGGCTGTGATGCAACCTGGATTGACCATATCTAGACCCACAGCTGGATGAGACATAAGGGTGGACACTCTTGGGGCTGAGAGGTTTGGTGAGGTTGGGTGAGCAAATGCAGGCCCTTTAAAGTAATACTGCGTGGTACCCATCGCATGGGTCCCAAATCTCCAGGTTGAAGGGCATATTCCTACATCGAAATCATGCATGAGAAAACAAAAAGATGGTACACCATGTGATGGGGAAAGGTTTCTAAAACGCACCTCATTTCTCTTCTCCTTGTGCCCGGGGTCGCCATTCCAGCCGCTTTCCTAGCAATCTCCCTACTTGGAGCATCAGCACCTTTAACCTCCTGTTCCGTACAGGTTGCAATTTGTCCTGAGGATGAACGGGAAGACGGGGAACCAGTGAGAGACTAGCTCTTGTTGTTGGGACAGGCACAGGTCACTCTATTTTCCCATCAGGAAGAAGAATTAACCACAGGCTCCTCCTCCCCCCCGGAACCAGAACAGGGCCTGAAGCCATCCAGTGCTTTTGCGGCCAGCTCCCAAAAAAGCGAGTTGTAAAATGGAGGTTCAGGGCACTGCAATTCACAAACCTGCAGAGTTATAAATGATAACTCTCGTCCGCAAATATATTGAGGGAAGGCAAAGAAGAGGATTTGAAATCAAGGCAGAATTGCAGGAAACAGATTTCAGGAGGTAGATTCGAATCGCCTTTAAAGCACATGAAAAGCGGCAAAACGTTGACAATGATGCCCTTGGCCAAAAAGGGCGTATGCGTTTTTTCCTGAATATATTCAGGAAAAAACGCATACGCCCTTTTTGGCCAACCAAGCAACCTGGAAAGGCAAATCAGCGCTACAAAGAAGACTCGCTACCCATCGGTCAAAAGGGCCATGCTGAAAAAAGTCTCAAAACCAGAAATGCAGGACAGGCCATGGAGAAATGGGAGCCTTGCTACACTGATGGGCGGGATGTAAATTGCCAACAGCCACTCTGGAGAAGTGTACGGTGTGTCCTGAAACATCTAAAAAACACAGCTTAGAGAGCATAGGGCACTTCCACTCATGGGGGTATAAATTGGGAAAATGAAAAATCAGCAAGACACAAGCACCCCAAAGTTTAGGGCTGCTCTGTTGACAAGGACCTCCACTTCATTCCACCTTCAATATCCCAGGAAAGAGAAAAATGGATAAAGAAGTTGTGGTCCTTATGTACAATGGAATATCACTCAGCCATGAAATCAATGTCATAAGGCTAGTAGCAGCATGATGAGTGGATTTAGGTACGACGATTCTAAGTGAAATAAGTCACACAGAAAAGGACACTTCTCATAAGGTATCACTTATAGAGGGAATGTCAAAACCGTTACACTTGAACTGAATTACAAAACAGAACAGAGTCACACATGCAGAAAACACACTATGGCTGCTTAACGGGAAAGGTGAGGTGGGGAGATACATAAAACAAGGGTTTCAAATTAGCTCAGATACCGTTCCATAAACCCAATATGTAATAGACAAGACCTACTCCTTGCTCAGAGAACTGGACTCAACACGCCCTATTCACCACACAAGAATATATCTGATTAGTAATAATCTTAAAACCTATGTATTGATATCTCTCTCTTAGTGTGTCAAGTGGGTGTAAAGCGGCATAAACACAGCAGTGAAAAGCAGCTAAACCCCATTATAAAAATAAATTACTTTTACAAACCCATGAAACAAAGACAGTGAAAGAGAGAGAAATTCTTACACAATGCGTTCAGGGGCTGTGATGCAACCTGGATTGACCATATCTAGACCCACAGCTGGATGAGACATAAGGGTGGACACTCTTGGGGCTGAGAGGTTTGGTGAGGTTGGGTGAGCAAATGCAGGCCCTTTAAAGTAATACTGCGTGGTACCCATCGCATGGGTCCCAAATCTCCAGGTTCAAGGGCATATTCCTACATGGAAATCATGCATGAGAAAACAAAAAGATGGTACACCATGTGATGGGGAAAGGTTTCTAACCAAGCAACCTGGAAAGGCAAATCAGCGCTACAAAGAAGACTCGCTACCCATCGGTCAAAAGGGCCATGCTGAAAAAAGTCTCAAAACCAGAAATGCAGGACAGGCCATGGAGAAATGGGAGCCTTGCTACACTGATGGGCGGGATGTAAATTGCCAACAGCCACTCTGGAGAAGTGTACGGTGTGTCCTGAAACATCTAAAAAACACAGCTTAGAGAGCATAGGGCACTTCCACTCATGGGGGTATAAATTGGGAAAATGAAAAATCAGCAAGACACAAGCACCCCAAAGTTTAGGGCTGCTCTGTTGACAAGGACCTCCACTTCATTCCACCTTCAATATCCCAGGAAAGAGAAAAATGGATAAAGAAGTTGTGGTCCTTATGTACAATGGAATATCACTCAGCCATGAAATCAATGTCATAAGGCTAGTAGCAGCATGATGAGTGGATTTAGGTACGACGATTCTAAGTGAAATAAGTCACACAGAAAAGGACACTTCTCATAAGGTATCACTTATAGAGGGAATGTCAAAACCGTTACACTTGAACTGAATTACAAAAGAGAACAGAGTCACACATGCAGAAAACACACTATGGCTGCTTAACGGGAAAGGTGAGGTGGGGAGATACATAAAACAAGGGTTTCAAATTAGCTCAGATACCGTTCCATAAACCCAATATGTAATAGACAAGACCTACTCCTTGCTCAGAGAACTGGACTCAACACGCCCTATTCACCACACAAGAATATATCTGATTAGTAATAATCTTAAAACCTATGTATTGATATCTCTCTCTTAGTGTGTCAAGTGGGTGTAAAGCGGCATAAACACAGCAGTGAAAAGCAGCTAAACCCCATTATAAAAATAAATTACTTTTACAAACCCATGAAACAAAGACAGTGAAAGAGAGAGAAATTCTTACACAATGCGTTCAGGGGCTGTGATGCAACCTGGATTGACCATATCTAGACCCACAGCTGGATGAGACATAAGGGTGGACACTCTTGGGGCTGAGAGGTTTGGTGAGGTTGGGTGAGCAAATGCAGGCCCTTTAAAGTAATACTGCGTGGTACCCATCGCAGGGGTCCCAAATCTCCAGGTTCAAGGGCATATTCCTACATGGAAATCATGCATGAGAAAACAAAAAGATGGTACACCATGTGATGGGGAAAGGTTTCTAACCAAGCAACCTGGAAAGGCAAATCAGCGCTACAAAGAAGACTCGCTACCCATCGGTCAAAAGGGCCATGCTGAAAAAAGTCTCAAAACCAGAAATGCAGGACAGGCCATGGAGAAATGGGAGCCTTGCTACACTGATGGGCGGGATGTAAATTGCCAACAGCCACTCTGGAGAAGTGTACGGTGTGTCCTGAAACATCTAAAAAACACAGCTTAGAGAGCATAGGGCACTTCCACTCATGGGGGTATAAATTGGGAAAATGAAAAATCAGCAAGACACAAGCACCCCAAAGTTTAGGGCTGCTCTGTTGACAAGGACCTCCACTTCATTCCACCTTCAATATCCCAGGAAAGAGAAAAATGGATAAAGAAGTTGTGGTCCTTATGTACAATGGAATATCACTCAGCCATGAAATCAATGTCATAAGGCTAGTAGCAGCATGATGAGTGGATTTAGGTACGACGATTCTAAGTGAAATAAGTCACACAGAAAAGGACACTTCTCATAAGGTATCACTTATAGAGGGAATGTCAAAACCGTTACACTTGAACTGAATTACAAAACAGAACAGAGTCACACATGCAGAAAACACACTATGGCTGCTTAACGGGAAAGGTGAGGTGGGGAGATACATAAAACAAGGGTTTCAAATTAGCTCAGATACCGTTCCATAAACCCAATATGTAATAGACAAGACCTACTCCTTGCTCAGAGAACTGGACTCAACACGCCCTATTCACCACACAAGAATATATCTGATTAGTAATAATCTTAAAACCTATGTATTGATATCTCTCTCTTAGTGTGTCAAGTGGGTGTAAAGCGGCATAAACACAGCAGTGAAAAGCAGCTAAACCCCATTATAAAAATAAATTACTTTTACAAACCCATGAAACAAAGACAGTGAAAGAGAGAGAAATTCTTACACAATGCGTTCAGGGGCTGTGATGCAACCTGGATTGACCATATCTAGACCCACAGCTGGATGAGACATAAGGGTGGACACTCTTGGGGCTGAGAGGTTTGGTGAGGTTGGGTGAGCAAATGCAGGCCCTTTAAAGTAATACTGCGTGGTACCCATCGCATGGGTCCCAAATCTCCAGGTTGAAGGGCATATTCCTACATCGAAATCATGCATGAGAAAACAAAAAGATGGTACACCATGTGATGGGGAAAGGTTTCTAAAACGCACCTCATTTCTCTTCTCCTTGTGCCCGGGGTCGCCATTCCAGCCGCTTTCCTAGCAATCTCCCTACTTGGAGCATCAGCACCTTTAACCTCCTGTTCCGTACAGGTTGCAATTTGTCCTGAGGATGAACGGGAAGACGGGGAACCAGTGAGAGACTAGCTCTTGTTGTTGGGACAGGCACAGGTCACTCTATTTTCCCATCAGGAAGAAGAATTAACCACAGGCTCCTCCTCCCCCCCGGAACCAGAACAGGGCCTGAAGCCATCCAGTGCTTTTGCGGCCAGCTCCCAAAAAAGCGAGTTGTAAAATGGAGGTTCAGGGCACTGCAATTCACAAACCTGCAGAGTTATAAATGATAACTGTCGTCCGCAAATATATTGAGGGAAGGCAAAGAAGAGGATTTGAAATCAAGGCAGAATTGCAGGAAACAGATTTCAGGAGGTAGATTCGAATCGCCTTTAAAGCACATGAAAAGCGGCAAAACGTTGACAATGATGCCCTTGGCCAAAAAGGGCGTATGCGTTTTTTCCTGAATATATTCAGGAAAAAACGCATACGCCCTTTTTGGCCAACCAAGCAACCTGGAAAGGCAAATCAGCGCTACAAAGAAGACTCGCTACCCATCGGTCAAAAGGGCCATGCTGAAAAAAGTCTCAAAACCAGAAATGCAGGACAGGCCATGGAGAAATGGGAGCCTTGCTACACTGATGGGCGGGATGTAAATTGCCAACAGCCACTCTGGAGAAGTGTACGGTGTGTCCTGAAACATCTAAAAAACACAGCTTAGAGAGCATAGGGCACTTCCACTCATGGGGGTATAAATTGGGAAAATGAAAAATCAGCAAGACACAAGCACCCCAAAGTTTAGGGCTGCTCTGTTGACAAGGACCTCCACTTCATTCCACCTTCAATATCCCAGGAAAGAGAAAAATGGATAAAGAAGTTGTGGTCCTTATGTACAATGGAATATCACTCAGCCATGAAATCAATGTCATAAGGCTAGTAGCAGCATGATGAGTGGATTTAGGTACGACGATTCTAAGTGAAATAAGTCACACAGAAAAGGACACTTCTCATAAGGTATCACTTATACAGGGAATGTAAAAACCGTTACACTTGAACTGAATTACAAAACAGAACAGAGTCACACATGCAGAAAACACACTATGGCTGCTTAACGGGAAAGGTGAGGTGGGGTGATACATAAAACAAGGGTTTCAAATTAGCTCAGATACCGTTCCATAAACCCAATATGTAATAGACAAGACCTACTCCTTGCTCAGAGAACTGGTCTCAACACGCCCTATTCACCGCACAAGAATATATCTGACTAGTAATAATCTTAAAACCTATGTATTGATATCTCTCTGTTAGTGTGTCAAGTGGGTGTAAAGTGGCAAAAACACAGCAGTGAAAAGCAGCTAAACCCCATTATAAAAATAAATTACTTCGAAAAACCCATGAAACAAAGACAGTGAAAGAGAGAGAAATTCTTACACAATGCGTTCAGGGGCTGTGATGCAACCTGGATTGACCATATCTAGACCCACAGCTGGATGAGACATAAGGGTGGACACTCTTGGGGCTGAGAGGTTTGGTGAGGTTGGGTGAGCAAATGCAGGCCCTTTAAAGTAATACTGCGTGGTACCCATCGCATGGGTCCCAAATCTCCAGGTTCAAGGGCATATTCCTACATGGAAATCATGCATGAGAAAACAAAAAGATGGTACACCATGTGATGGGGAAAGGTTTCTAACCAAGCAACCTGGAAAGGCAAATCAGCGCTACAAAGAAGACTCGCTACCCATCGGTCAAAAGGGCCATGCTGAAAAAAGTCTCAAAACCAGAAATGCAGGACAGGCCATGGAGAAATGGGAGCCTTGCTACACTGATGGGCGGGATGTAAATTGCCAACAGCCACTCTGGAGAAGTGTACGGTGTGTCCTGAAACATCTAAAAAACACAGCTTAGAGAGCATAGGGCACTTCCACTCATGGGGGTATAAATTGGGAAAATGAAAAATCAGCAAGACACAAGCACCCCAAAGTTTAGGGCTGCTCTGTTGACAAGGACCTCCACTTCATTCCACCTTCAATATCCCAGGAAAGAGAAAAATGGATAAAGAAGTTGTGGTCCTTATGTACAATGGAATATCACTCAGCCATGAAATCAATGTCATAAGGCTAGTAGCAGCATGATGAGTGGATTTAGGTACGACGATTCTAAGTGAAATAAGTCACACAGAAAAGGACACTTCTCATAAGGTATCACTTATAGAGGGAATGTCAAAACCGTTACACTTGAACTGAATTACAAAACAGAACAGAGTCACACATGCAGAAAACACACTATGGCTGCTTAACGGGAAAGGTGAGGTGGGGAGATACATAAAACAAGGGTTTCAAATTAGCTCAGATACCGTTCCATAAACCCAATATGTAATAGACAAGACCTACTCCTTGCTCAGAGAACTGGACTCAACACGCCCTATTCACCACACAAGAATATATCTGATTAGTAATAATCTTAAAACCTATGTATTGATATCTCTCTCTTAGTGTGTCAAGTGGGTGTAAAGCGGCATAAACACAGCAGTGAAAAGCAGCTAAACCCCATTATAAAAATAAATTACTTTTACAAACCCATGAAACAAAGACAGTGAAAGAGAGAGAAATTCTTACACAATGCGTTCAGGGGCTGTGATGCAACCTGGATTGACCATATCTAGACCCACAGCTGGATGAGACATAAGGGTGGACACTCTTGGGGCTGAGAGGTTTGGTGAGGTTGGGTGAGCAAATGCAGGCCCTTTAAAGTAATACTGCGTGGTACCCATCGCATGGGTCCCAAATCTCCAGGTTCAAGGGCATATTCCTACATGGAAATCATGCATGAGAAAACAAAAAGATGGTACACCATGTGATGGGGAAAGGTTTCTAACCAAGCAACCTGGAAAGGCAAATCAGCGCTACAAAGAAGACTCGCTACCCATCGGTCAAAAGGGCCATGCTGAAAAAAGTCTCAAAACCAGAAATGCAGGACAGGCCATGGAGAAATGGGAGCCTTGCTACACTGATGGGCGGGATGTAAATTGCCAACAGCCACTCTGGAGAAGTGTACGGTGTGTCCTGAAACATCTAAAAAACACAGCTTAGAGAGCATAGGGCACTTCCACTCATGGGGGTATAAATTGGGAAAATGAAAAATCAGCAAGACACAAGCACCCCAAAGTTTAGGGCTGCTCTGTTGACAAGGACCTCCACTTCATTCCACCTTCAATATCCCAGGAAAGAGAAAAATGGATAAAGAAGTTGTGGTCCTTATGTACAATGGAATATCACTCAGCCATGAAATCAATGTCATAAGGCTAGTAGCAGCATGATGAGTGGATTTAGGTACGACGATTCTAAGTGAAATAAGTCACACAGAAAAGGACACTTCTCATAAGGTATCACTTATAGAGGGAATGTCAAAACCGTTACACTTGAACTGAATTACAAAACAGAACAGAGTCACACATGCAGAAAACACACTATGGCTGCTTAACGGGAAAGGTGAGGTGGGGAGATACATAAAACAAGGGTTTCAAATTAGCTCAGATACCGTTCCATAAACCCAATATGTAATAGACAAGACCTACTCCTTGCTCAGAGAACTGGACTCAACACGCCCTATTCACCACACAAGAATATATCTGATTAGTAATAATCTTAAAACCTATGTATTGATATCTCTCTCTTAGTGTGTCAAGTGGGTGTAAAGCGGCATAAACACAGCAGTGAAAAGCAGCTAAACCCCATTATAAAAATAAATTACTTTTACAAACCCATGAAACAAAGACAGTGAAAGAGAGAGAAATTCTTACACAATGCGTTCAGGGGCTGTGATGCAACCTGGATTGACCATATCTAGACCCACAGCTGGATGAGACATAAGGGTGGACACTCTTGGGGCTGAGAGGTTTGGTGAGGTTGGGTGAGCAAATGCAGGCCCTTTAAAGTAATACTGCGTGGTACCCATCGCATGGGTCCCAAATATCCAGGTTGAAGGGCATATTCCTACATCGAAATCATGCATGAGAAAACAAAAAGATGGTACACCATGTGATGGGGAAAGGTTTCTAAAACGCACCTCATTTCTCTTCTCCTTGTGCCCGGGGTCGCCATTCCAGCCGCTTTCCTAGCAATCTCCCTACTTGGAGCATCAGCACCTTTAACCTCCTGTTCCGTACAGGTTGCAATTTGTCCTGAGGATGAACGGGAAGACGGGGAACCAGTGAGAGACTAGCTCTTGTTGTTGGGACAGGCACAGGTCACTCTATTTTCCCATCAGGAAGAAGAATTAACCACAGGCTCCTCCTCCCCCCCGGAACCAGAACAGGGCCTGAAGCCATCCAGTGCTTTTGCGGCCAGCTCCCAAAAAAGCGAGTTGTAAAATGGAGCTTCAGGGCACTGCAATTCACAAACCTGCAGAGTTATAAATGATAACTCTCGTCCGCAAATATATTGAGGGAAGGCAAAGAAGAGGATTTGAAATCAAGGCAGAATTGCAGGAAACAGATTTCAGGAGGTAGATTCGAATCGCCTTTAAAGCACATGAAAAGCGGCAAAACGTTGACAATGATGCCCTTGGCCAAAAAGGGCGTATGCGTTTTTTCCTGAATATATTCAGGAAAAAACGCATACGCCCTTTTTGGCCAACCAAGCAACCTGGAAAGGCAAATCAGCGCTACAAAGAAGACTCGCTACCCATCGGTCAAAAGGGCCATGCTGAAAAAAGTCTCAAAACCAGAAATGCAGGACAGGCCATGGAGAAATGGGAGCCTTGCTACACTGATGGGCGGGATGTAAATTGCCAACAGCCACTCTGGAGAAGTGTACGGTGTGTCCTGAAACATCTAAAAAACACAGCTTAGAGAGCATAGGGCACTTCCACTCATGGGGGTATAAATTGGGAAAATGAAAAATCAGCAAGACACAAGCACCCCAAAGTTTAGGGCTGCTCTGTTGACAAGGACCTCCACTTCATTCCACCTTCAATATCCCAGGAAAGAGAAAAATGGATAAAGAAGTTGTGGTCCTTATGTACAATGGAATATCACTCAGCCATGAAATCAATGTCATAAGGCTAGTAGCAGCATGATGAGTGGATTTAGGTACGACGATTCTAAGTGAAATAAGTCACACAGAAAAGGACACTTCTCATAAGGTATCACTTATACAGGGAATGTAAAAACCGTTACACTTGAACTGAATTACAAAACAGAACAGAGTCACACATGCAGAAAACACACTATGGCTGCTTAACGGGAAAGGTGAGGTGGGGTGATACATAAAACAAGGGTTTCAAATTAGCTCAGATACCGTTCCATAAACCCAATATGTAATAGACAAGACCTACTCCTTGCTCAGAGAACTGGTCTCAACACGCCCTATTCACCGCACAAGAATATATCTGACTAGTAATAATCTTAAAACCTATGTATTGATATCTCTCTGTTAGTGTGTCAAGTGGGTGTAAAGTGGCAAAAACACAGCAGTGAAAAGCAGCTAAACCCCATTATAAAAATAAATTACTTCGAAAAACCCATGAAACAAAGACAGTGAAAGAGAGAGAAATTCTTACACAATGCGTTCAGGGGCTGTGATGCAACCTGGATTGACCATATCTAGACCCACAGCTGGATGAGACATAAGGGTGGACACTCTTGGGGCTGAGAGGTTTGGTGAGGTTGGGTGAGCAAATGCAGGCCCTTTAAAGTAATACTGCGTGGTACCCATCGCATGGGTCCCAAATCTCCAGGTTCAAGGGCATATTCCTACATGGAAATCATGCATGAGAAAACAAAAAGATGGTACACCATGTGATGGGGAAAGGTTTCTAACCAAGCAACCTGGAAAGGCAAATCAGCGCTACAAAGAAGACTCGCTACCCATCGGTCAAAAGGGCCATGCTGAAAAAAGTCTCAAAACCAGAAATGCAGGACAGGCCATGGAGAAATGGGAGCCTTGCTACACTGATGGGCGGGATGTAAATTGCCAACAGCCACTCTGGAGAAGTGTACGGTGTGTCCTGAAACATCTAAAAAACACAGCTTAGAGAGCATAGGGCACTTCCACTCATGGGGGTATAAATTGGGAAAATGAAAAATCAGCAAGACACAAGCACCCCAAAGTTTAGGGCTGCTCTGTTGACAAGGACCTCCACTTCATTCCACCTTCAATATCCCAGGAAAGAGAAAAATGGATAAAGAAGTTGTGGTCCTTATGTACAATGGAATATCACTCAGCCATGAAATCAATGTCATAAGGCTAGTAGCAGCATGATGAGTGGATTTAGGTACGACGATTCTAAGTGAAATAAGTCACACAGAAAAGGACACTTCTCATAAGGTATCACTTATAGAGGGAATGTCAAAACCGTTACACTTGAACTGAATTACAAAACAGAACAGAGTCACACATGCAGAAAACACACTATGGCTGCTTAACGGGAAAGGTGAGGTGGGGAGATACATAAAACAAGGGTTTCAAATTAGCTCAGATACCGTTCCATAAACCCAATATGTAATAGACAAGACCTACTCCTTGCTCAGAGAACTGGACTCAACACGCCCTATTCACCACACAAGAATATATCTGATTAGTAATAATCTTAAAACCTATGTATTGATATCTCTCTCTTAGTGTGTCAAGTGGGTGTAAAGCGGCATAAACACAGCAGTGAAAAGCAGCTAAACCCCATTATAAAAATAAATTACTTTTACAAACCCATGAAACAAAGACAGTGAAAGAGAGAGAAATTCTTACACAATGCGTTCAGGGGCTGTGATGCAACCTGGATTGACCATATCTAGACCCACAGCTGGATGAGACATAAGGGTGGACACTCTTGGGGCTGAGAGGTTTGGTGAGGTTGGGTGAGCAAATGCAGGCCCTTTAAAGTAATACTGCGTGGTACCCATCGCATGGGTCCCAAATATCCAGGTTGAAGGGCATATTCCTACATCGAAATCATGCATGAGAAAACAAAAAGATGGTACACCATGTGATGGGGAAAGGTTTCTAAAACGCACCTCATTTCTCTTCTCCTTGTGCCCGGGGTCGCCATTCCAGCCGCTTTCCTAGCAATCTCCCTACTTGGAGCATCAGCACCTTTAACCTCCTGTTCCGTACAGGTTGCAATTTGTCCTGAGGATGAACGGGAAGACGGGGAACCAGTGAGAGACTAGCTCTTGTTGTTGGGACAGGCACAGGTCACTCTATTTTCCCATCAGGAAGAAGAATTAACCACAGGCTCCTCCTCCCCCCCGGAACCAGAACAGGGCCTGAAGCCATCCAGTGCTTTTGCGGCCAGCTCCCAAAAAAGCGAGTTGTAAAATGGAGGTTCAGGGCACTGCAATTCACAAACCTGCAGAGTTATAAATGATAACTGTCGTCCGCAAATATATTGAGGGAAGGCAAAGAAGAGGATTTGAAATCAAGGCAGAATTGCAGGAAACAGATTTCAGGAGGTAGATTCGAATCGCCTTTAAAGCACATGAAAAGCGGCAAAACGTTGACAATGATGCCCTTGGCCAAAAAGGGCGTATGCGTTTTTTCCTGAATATATTCAGGAAAAAACGCATACGCCCTTTTTGGCCAACCAAGCAACCTGGAAAGGCAAATCAGCGCTACAAAGAAGACTCGCTACCCATCGGTCAAAAGGGCCATGCTGAAAAAAGTCTCAAAACCAGAAATGCAGGACAGGCCATGGAGAAATGGGAGCCTTGCTACACTGATGGGCGGGATGTAAATTGCCAACAGCCACTCTGGAGAAGTGTACGGTGTGTCCTGAAACATCTAAAAAACACAGCTTAGAGAGCATAGGGCACTTCCACTCATGGGGGTATAAATTGGGAAAATGAAAAATCAGCAAGACACAAGCACCCCAAAGTTTAGGGCTGCTCTGTTGACAAGGACCTCCACTTCATTCCACCTTCAATATCCCAGGAAAGAGAAAAATGGATAAAGAAGTTGTGGTCCTTATGTACAATGGAATATCACTCAGCCATGAAATCAATGTCATAAGGCTAGTAGCAGCATGATGAGTGGATTTAGGTACGACGATTCTAAGTGAAATAAGTCACACAGAAAAGGACACTTCTCATAAGGTATCACTTATAGAGGGAATGTCAAAACCGTTACACTTGAACTGAATTACAAAACAGAACAGAGTCACACATGCAGAAAACACACTATGGCTGCTTAACGGGAAAGGTGAGGTGGGGAGATACATAAAACAAGGGTTTCAAATTAGCTCAGATACCGTTCCATAAACCCAATATGTAATAGACAAGACCTACTCCTTGCTCAGAGAACTGGACTCAACACGCCCTATTCACCACACAAGAATATATCTGATTAGTAATAATCTTAAAACCTATGTATTGATATCTCTCTCTTAGTGTGTCAAGTGGGTGTAAAGCGGCATAAACACAGCAGTGAAAAGCAGCTAAACCCCATTATAAAAATAAATTACTTTTACAAACCCATGAAACAAAGACAGTGAAAGAGAGAGAAATTCTTACACAATGCGTTCAGGGGCTGTGATGCAACCTGGATTGACCATATCTAGACCCACAGCTGGATGAGACATAAGGGTGGACACTCTTGGGGCTGAGAGGTTTGGTGAGGTTGGGTGAGCAAATGCAGGCCCTTTAAAGTAATACTGCGTGGTACCCATCGCATGGGTCCCAAATCTCCAGGTTCAAGGGCATATTCCTACATGGAAATCATGCATGAGAAAACAAAAAGATGGTACACCATGTGATGGGGAAAGGTTTCTAACCAAGCAACCTGGAAAGGCAAATCAGCGCTACAAAGAAGACTCGCTACCCATCGGTCAAAAGGGCCATGCTGAAAAAAGTCTCAAAACCAGAAATGCAGGACAGGCCATGGAGAAATGGGAGCCTTGCTACACTGATGGGCGGGATGTAAATTGCCAACAGCCACTCTGGAGAAGTGTACGGTGTGTCCTGAAACATCTAAAAAACACAGCTTAGAGAGCATAGGGCACTTCCACTCATGGGGGTATAAATTGGGAAAATGAAAAATCAGCAAGACACAAGCACCCCAAAGTTTAGGGCTGCTCTGTTGACAAGGACCTCCACTTCATTCCACCTTCAATATCCCAGGAAAGAGAAAAATGGATAAAGAAGTTGTGGTCCTTATGTACAATGGAATATCACTCAGCCATGAAATCAATGTCATAAGGCTAGTAGCAGCATGATGAGTGGATTTAGGTACGACGATTCTAAGTGAAATAAGTCACACAGAAAAGGACACTTCTCATAAGGTATCACTTATAGAGGGAATGTCAAAACCGTTACACTTGAACTGAATTACAAAACAGA
Source organism: Balaenoptera ricei (assembly GCF_028023285.1). Lineage (NCBI taxonomy): Eukaryota > Metazoa > Chordata > Mammalia > Artiodactyla > Balaenopteridae > Balaenoptera > Balaenoptera ricei. Next base: position 23,034,084 of record NC_082657.1, on the reverse strand, counting down.
ACAGAGTCACACATGCAGAAAACACACTATGGCTGCTTAACGGGAAAGGTGAGGTGGGGAGATACATAAAACAAGGGTTTCAAATTAGCTCAGATACCGTTCCATAAACCCAATATGTAATAGACAAGACCTACTCCTTGCTCAGAGAACTGGACTCAACACGCCCTATTCACCACACAAGAATATATCTGATTAGTAATAATCTTAAAACCTATGTATTGATATCTCTCTCTTAGTGTGTCAAGTGGGTGTAAAGCGGCATAAACACAGCAGTGAAAAGCAGCTAAACCCCATTATAAAAATAAATTACTTTTACAAACCCATGAAACAAAGACAGTGAAAGAGAGAGAAATTCTTACACAATGCGTTCAGGGGCTGTGATGCAACCTGGATTGACCATATCTAGACCCACAGCTGGATGAGACATAAGGGTGGACACTCTTGGGGCTGAGAGGTTTGGTGAGGTTGGGTGAGCAAATGCAGGCCCTTTAAAGTAATACTGCGTGGTACCCATCGCATGGGTCCCAAATATCCAGGTTGAAGGGCATATTCCTACATCGAAATCATGCATGAGAAAACAAAAAGATGGTACACCATGTGATGGGGAAAGGTTTCTAAAACGCACCTCATTTCTCTTCTCCTTGTGCCCGGGGTCGCCATTCCAGCCGCTTTCCTAGCAATCTCCCTACTTGGAGCATCAGCACCTTTAACCTCCTGTTCCGTACAGGTTGCAATTTGTCCTGAGGATGAACGGGAAGACGGGGAACCAGTGAGAGACTAGCTCTTGTTGTTGGGACAGGCACAGGTCACTCTATTTTCCCATCAGGAAGAAGAATTAACCACAGGCTCCTCCTCCCCCCCGGAACCAGAACAGGGCCTGAAGCCATCCAGTGCTTTTGCGGCCAGCTCCCAAAAAAGCGAGTTGTAAAATGGAGGTTCAGGGCACTGCAATTCACAAACCTGCAGAGTTATAAATGATAACTGTCGTCCGCAAATATATTGAGGGAAGGCAAAGAAGAGGATTTGAAATCAAGGCAGAATTGCAGGAAACAGATTTCAGGAGGTAGATTCGAATCGCCTTTAAAGCACATGAAAAGCGGCAAAACGTTGACAATGATGCCCTTGGCCAAAAAGGGCGTATGCGTTTTTTCCTGAATATATTCAGGAAAAAACGCATACGCCCTTTTTGGCCAACCAAGCAACCTGGAAAGGCAAATCAGCGCTACAAAGAAGACTCGCTACCCATCGGTCAAAAGGGCCATGCTGAAAAAAGTCTCAAAACCAGAAATGCAGGACAGGCCATGGAGAAATGGGAGCCTTGCTACACTGATGGGCGGGATGTAAATTGCCAACAGCCACTCTGGAGAAGTGTACGGTGTGTCCTGAAACATCTAAAAAACACAGCTTAGAGAGCATAGGGCACTTCCACTCATGGGGGTATAAATTGGGAAAATGAAAAATCAGCAAGACACAAGCACCCCAAAGTTTAGGGCTGCTCTGTTGACAAGGACCTCCACTTCATTCCACCTTCAATATCCCAGGAAAGAGAAAAATGGATAAAGAAGTTGTGGTCCTTATGTACAATGGAATATCACTCAGCCATGAAATCAATGTCATAAGGCTAGTAGCAGCATGATGAGTGGATTTAGGTACGACGATTCTAAGTGAAATAAGTCACACAGAAAAGGACACTTCTCATAAGGTATCACTTATACAGGGAATGTAAAAACCGTTACACTTGAACTGAATTACAAAACAGAACAGAGTCACACATGCAGAAAACACACTATGGCTGCTTAACGGGAAAGGTGAGGTGGGGTGATACATAAAACAAGGGTTTCAAATTAGCTCAGATACCGTTCCATAAACCCAATATGTAATAGACAAGACCTACTCCTTGCTCAGAGAACTGGTCTCAACACGCCCTATTCACCGCACAAGAATATATCTGACTAGTAATAATCTTAAAACCTATGTATTGATATCTCTCTGTTAGTGTGTCAAGTGGGTGTAAAGTGGCAAAAACACAGCAGTGAAAAGCAGCTAAACCCCATTATAAAAATAAATTACTTCGAAAAACCCATGAAACAAAGACAGTGAAAGAGAGAGAAATTCTTACACAATGCGTTCAGGGGCTGTGATGCAACCTGGATTGACCATATCTAGACCCACAGCTGGATGAGACATAAGGGTGGACACTCTTGGGGCTGAGAGGTTTGGTGAGGTTGGGTGAGCAAATGCAGGCCCTTTAAAGTAATACTGCGTGGTACCCATCGCATGGGTCCCAAATCTCCAGGTTCAAGGGCATATTCCTACATGGAAATCATGCATGAGAAAACAAAAAGATGGTACACCATGTGATGGGGAAAGGTTTCTAACCAAGCAACCTGGAAAGGCAAATCAGCGCTACAAAGAAGACTCGCTACCCATCGGTCAAAAGGGCCATGCTGAAAAAAGTCTCAAAACCAGAAATGCAGGACAGGCCATGGAGAAATGGGAGCCTTGCTACACTGATGGGCGGGATGTAAATTGCCAACAGCCACTCTGGAGAAGTGTACGGTGTGTCCTGAAACATCTAAAAAACACAGCTTAGAGAGCATAGGGCACTTCCACTCATGGGGGTATAAATTGGGAAAATGAAAAATCAGCAAGACACAAGCACCCCAAAGTTTAGGGCTGCTCTGTTGACAAGGACCTCCACTTCATTCCACCTTCAATATCCCAGGAAAGAGAAAAATGGATAAAGAAGTTGTGGTCCTTATGTACAATGGAATATCACTCAGCCATGAAATCAATGTCATAAGGCTAGTAGCAGCATGATGAGTGGATTTAGGTACGACGATTCTAAGTGAAATAAGTCACACAGAAAAGGACACTTCTCATAAGGTATCACTTATAGAGGGAATGTCAAAACCGTTACACTTGAACTGAATTACAAAACAGAACAGAGTCACACATGCAGAAAACACACTATGGCTGCTTAACGGGAAAGGTGAGGTGGGGAGATACATAAAACAAGGGTTTCAAATTAGCTCAGATACCGTTCCATAAACCCAATATGTAATAGACAAGACCTACTCCTTGCTCAGAGAACTGGACTCAACACGCCCTATTCACCACACAAGAATATATCTGATTAGTAATAATCTTAAAACCTATGTATTGATATCTCTCTCTTAGTGTGTCAAGTGGGTGTAAAGCGGCATAAACACAGCAGTGAAAAGCAGCTAAACCCCATTATAAAAATAAATTACTTTTACAAACCCATGAAACAAAGACAGTGAAAGAGAGAGAAATTCTTACACAATGCGTTCAGGGGCTGTGATGCAACCTGGATTGACCATATCTAGACCCACAGCTGGATGAGACATAAGGGTGGACACTCTTGGGGCTGAGAGGTTTGGTGAGGTTGGGTGAGCAAATGCAGGCCCTTTAAAGTAATACTGCGTGGTACCCATCGCATGGGTCCCAAATATCCAGGTTGAAGGGCATATTCCTACATCGAAATCATGCATGAGAAAACAAAAAGATGGTACACCATGTGATGGGGAAAGGTTTCTAAAACGCACCTCATTTCTCTTCTCCTTGTGCCCGGGGTCGCCATTCCAGCCGCTTTCCTAGCAATCTCCCTACTTGGAGCATCAGCACCTTTAACCTCCTGTTCCGTACAGGTTGCAATTTGTCCTGAGGATGAACGGGAAGACGGGGAACCAGTGAGAGACTAGCTCTTGTTGTTGGGACAGGCACAGGTCACTCTATTTTCCCATCAGGAAGAAGAATTAACCACAGGCTCCTCCTCCCCCCCGGAACCAGAACAGGGCCTGAAGCCATCCAGTGCTTTTGCGGCCAGCTCCCAAAAAAGCGAGTTGTAAAATGGAGGTTCAGGGCACTGCAATTCACAAACCTGCAGAGTTATAAATGATAACTGTCGTCCGCAAATATATTGAGGGAAGGCAAAGAAGAGGATTTGAAATCAAGGCAGAATTGCAGGAAACAGATTTCAGGAGGTAGATTCGAATCGCCTTTAAAGCACATGAAAAGCGGCAAAACGTTGACAATGATGCCCTTGGCCAAAAAGGGCGTATGCGTTTTTTCCTGAATATATTCAGGAAAAAACGCATACGCCCTTTTTGGCCAACCAAGCAACCTGGAAAGGCAAATCAGCGCTACAAAGAAGACTCGCTACCCATCGGTCAAAAGGGCCATGCTGAAAAAAGTCTCAAAACCAGAAATGCAGGACAGGCCATGGAGAAATGGGAGCCTTGCTACACTGATGGGCGGGATGTAAATTGCCAACAGCCACTCTGGAGAAGTGTACGGTGTGTCCTGAAACATCTAAAAAACACAGCTTAGAGAGCATAGGGCACTTCCACTCATGGGGGTATAAATTGGGAAAATGAAAAATCAGCAAGACACAAGCACCCCAAAGTTTAGGGCTGCTCTGTTGACAAGGACCTCCACTTCATTCCACCTTCAATATCCCAGGAAAGAGAAAAATGGATAAAGAAGTTGTGGTCCTTATGTACAATGGAATATCACTCAGCCATGAAATCAATGTCATAAGGCTAGTAGCAGCATGATGAGTGGATTTAGGTACGACGATTCTAAGTGAAATAAGTCACACAGAAAAGGACACTTCTCATAAGGTATCACTTATACAGGGAATGTAAAAACCGTTACACTTGAACTGAATTACAAAACAGAACAGAGTCACACATGCAGAAAACACACTATGGCTGCTTAACGGGAAAGGTGAGGTGGGGTGATACATAAAACAAGGGTTTCAAATTAGCTCAGATACCGTTCCATAAACCCAATATGTAATAGACAAGACCTACTCCTTGCTCAGAGAACTGGTCTCAACACGCCCTATTCACCGCACAAGAATATATCTGACTAGTAATAATCTTAAAACCTATGTATTGATATCTCTCTGTTAGTGTGTCAAGTGGGTGTAAAGTGGCAAAAACACAGCAGTGAAAAGCAGCTAAACCCCATTATAAAAATAAATTACTTCGAAAAACCCATGAAACAAAGACAGTGAAAGAGAGAGAAATTCTTACACAATGCGTTCAGGGGCTGTGATGCAACCTGGATTGACCATATCTAGACCCACAGCTGGATGAGACATAAGGGTGGACACTCTTGGGGCTGAGAGGTTTGGTGAGGTTGGGTGAGCAAATGCAGGCCCTTTAAAGTAATACTGCGTGGTACCCATCGCATGGGTCCCAAATCTCCAGGTTCAAGGGCATATTCCTACATGGAAATCATGCATGAGAAAACAAAAAGATGGTACACCATGTGATGGGGAAAGGTTTCTAACCAAGCAACCTGGAAAGGCAAATCAGCGCTACAAAGAAGACTCGCTACCCATCGGTCAAAAGGGCCATGCTGAAAAAAGTCTCAAAACCAGAAATGCAGGACAGGCCATGGAGAAATGGGAGCCTTGCTACACTGATGGGCGGGATGTAAATTGCCAACAGCCACTCTGGAGAAGTGTACGGTGTGTCCTGAAACATCTAAAAAACACAGCTTAGAGAGCATAGGGCACTTCCACTCATGGGGGTATAAATTGGGAAAATGAAAAATCAGCAAGACACAAGCACCCCAAAGTTTAGGGCTGCTCTGTTGACAAGGACCTCCACTTCATTCCACCTTCAATATCCCAGGAAAGAGAAAAATGGATAAAGAAGTTGTGGTCCTTATGTACAATGGAATATCACTCAGCCATGAAATCAATGTCATAAGGCTAGTAGCAGCATGATGAGTGGATTTAGGTACGACGATTCTAAGTGAAATAAGTCACACAGAAAAGGACACTTCTCATAAGGTATCACTTATAGAGGGAATGTCAAAACCGTTACACTTGAACTGAATTACAAAACAGAACAGAGTCACACATGCAGAAAACACACTATGGCTGCTTAACGGGAAAGGTGAGGTGGGGAGATACATAAAACAAGGGTTTCAAATTAGCTCAGATACCGTTCCATAAACCCAATATGTAATAGACAAGACCTACTCCTTGCTCAGAGAACTGGACTCAACACGCCCTATTCACCACACAAGAATATATCTGATTAGTAATAATCTTAAAACCTATGTATTGATATCTCTCTCTTAGTGTGTCAAGTGGGTGTAAAGCGGCATAAACACAGCAGTGAAAAGCAGCTAAACCCCATTATAAAAATAAATTACTTTTACAAACCCATGAAACAAAGACAGTGAAAGAGAGAGAAATTCTTACACAATGCGTTCAGGGGCTGTGATGCAACCTGGATTGACCATATCTAGACCCACAGCTGGATGAGACATAAGGGTGGACACTCTTGGGGCTGAGAGGTTTGGTGAGGTTGGGTGAGCAAATGCAGGCCCTTTAAAGTAATACTGCGTGGTACCCATCGCATGGGTCCCAAATATCCAGGTTGAAGGGCATATTCCTACATCGAAATCATGCATGAGAAAACAAAAAGATGGTACACCATGTGATGGGGAAAGGTTTCTAAAACGCACCTCATTTCTCTTCTCCTTGTGCCCGGGGTCGCCATTCCAGCCGCTTTCCTAGCAATCTCCCTACTTGGAGCATCAGCACCTTTAACCTCCTGTTCCGTACAGGTTGCAATTTGTCCTGAGGATGAACGGGAAGACGGGGAACCAGTGAGAGACTAGCTCTTGTTGTTGGGACAGGCACAGGTCACTCTATTTTCCCATCAGGAAGAAGAATTAACCACAGGCTCCTCCTCCCCCCCGGAACCAGAACAGGGCCTGAAGCCATCCAGTGCTTTTGCGGCCAGCTCCCAAAAAAGCGAGTTGTAAAATGGAGGTTCAGGGCACTGCAATTCACAAACCTGCAGAGTTATAAATGATAACTGTCGTCCGCAAATATATTGAGGGAAGGCAAAGAAGAGGATTTGAAATCAAGGCAGAATTGCAGGAAACAGATTTCAGGAGGTAGATTCGAATCGCCTTTAAAGCACATGAAAAGCGGCAAAACGTTGACAATGATGCCCTTGGCCAAAAAGGGCGTATGCGTTTTTTCCTGAATATATTCAGGAAAAAACGCATACGCCCTTTTTGGCCAACCAAGCAACCTGGAAAGGCAAATCAGCGCTACAAAGAAGACTCGCTACCCATCGGTCAAAAGGGCCATGCTGAAAAAAGTCTCAAAACCAGAAATGCAGGACAGGCCATGGAGAAATGGGAGCCTTGCTACACTGATGGGCGGGATGTAAATTGCCAACAGCCACTCTGGAGAAGTGTACGGTGTGTCCTGAAACATCTAAAAAACACAGCTTAGAGAGCATAGGGCACTTCCACTCATGGGGGTATAAATTGGGAAAATGAAAAATCAGCAAGACACAAGCACCCCAAAGTTTAGGGCTGCTCTGTTGACAAGGACCTCCACTTCATTCCACCTTCAATATCCCAGGAAAGAGAAAAATGGATAAAGAAGTTGTGGTCCTTATGTACAATGGAATATCACTCAGCCATGAAATCAATGTCATAAGGCTAGTAGCAGCATGATGAGTGGATTTAGGTACGACGATTCTAAGTGAAATAAGTCACACAGAAAAGGACACTTCTCATAAGGTATCACTTATACAGGGAATGTCAAAACCGTTACACTTGAACTGAATTACAAAACAGAACAGAGTCACACATGCAGAAAACACACTATGGCTGCTTAACGGGAAAGGTGAGGTGGGGAGATACATAAAACAAGGGTTTCAAATTAGCTCAGATACCGTTCCATAAACCCAATATGTAATAGACAAGACCTACTCCTTGCTCAGAGAACTGGACTCAACACGCCCTATTCACCACACAAGAATATATCTGATTAGTAATAATCTTAAAACCTATGTATTGATATCTCTCTCTTAGTGTGTCAAGTGGGTGTAAAGCGGCATAAACACAGCAGTGAAAAGCAGCTAAACCCCATTATAAAAATAAATTACTTTTACAAACCCATGAAACAAAGACAGTGAAAGAGAGAGAAATTCTTACACAATGCGTTCAGGGGCTGTGATGCAACCTGGATTGACCATATCTAGACCCACAGCTGGATGAGACATAAGGGTGGACACTCTTGGGGCTGAGAGGTTTGGTGAGGTTGGGTGAGCAAATGCAGGCCCTTTAAAGTAATACTGCGTGGTACCCATCGCATGGGTCCCAAATCTCCAGGTTGAAGGGCATATTCCTACATCGAAATCATGCATGAGAAAACAAAAAGATGGTACACCATGTGATGGGGAAAGGTTTCTAAAACGCACCTCATTTCTCTTCTCCTTGTGCCCGGGGTCGCCATTCCAGCCGCTTTCCTAGCAATCTCCCTACTTGGAGCATCAGCACCTTTAACCTCCTGTTCCGTACAGGTTGCAATTTGTCCTGAGGATGAACGGGAAGACGGGGAACCAGTGAGAGACTAGCTCTTGTTGTTGGGACAGGCACAGGTCACTCTATTTTCCCATCAGGAAGAAGAATTAACCACAGGCTCCTCCTCCCCCCCGGAACCAGAACAGGGCCTGAAGCCATCCAGTGCTTTTGCGGCCAGCTCCCAAAAAAGCGAGTTGTAAAATGGAGCTTCAGGGCACTGCAATTCACAAACCTGCAGAGTTATAAATGATAACTCTCGTCCGCAAATATATTGAGGGAAGGCAAAGAAGAGGATTTGAAATCAAGGCAGAATTGCAGGAAACAGATTTCAGGAGGTAGATTCGAATCGCCTTTAAAGCACATGAAAAGCGGCAAAACGTTGACAATGATGCCCTTGGCCAAAAAGGGCGTATGCGTTTTTTCCTGAATATATTCAGGAAAAAACGCATACGCCCTTTTTGGCCAACCAAGCAACCTGGAAAGGCAAATCAGCGCTACAAAGAAGACTCGCTACCCATCGGTCAAAAGGGCCATGCTGAAAAAAGTCTCAAAACCAGAAATGCAGGACAGGCCATGGAGAAATGGGAGCCTTGCTACACTGATGGGCGGGATGTAAATTGCCAACAGCCACTCTGGAGAAGTGTACGGTGTGTCCTGAAACATCTAAAAAACACAGCTTAGAGAGCATAGGGCACTTCCACTCATGGGGGTATAAATTGGGAAAATGAAAAATCAGCAAGACACAAGCACCCCAAAGTTTAGGGCTGCTCTGTTGACAAGGACCTCCACTTCATTCCACCTTCAATATCCCAGGAAAGAGAAAAATGGATAAAGAAGTTGTGGTCCTTATGTACAATGGAATATCACTCAGCCATGAAATCAATGTCATAAGGCTAGTAGCAGCATGATGAGTGGATTTAGGTACGACGATTCTAAGTGAAATAAGTCACACAGAAAAGGACACTTCTCATAAGGTATCACTTATAGAGGGAATGTCAAAACCGTTACACTTGAACTGAATTACAAAACAGAACAGAGTCACACATGCAGAAAACACACTATGGCTGCTTAACGGGAAAGGTGAGGTGGGGAGATACATAAAACAAGGGTTTCAAATTAGCTCAGATACCGTTCCATAAACCCAATATGTAATAGACAAGACCTACTCCTTGCTCAGAGAACTGGACTCAACACGCCCTATTCACCACACAAGAATATATCTGATTAGTAATAATCTTAAAACCTATGTATTGATATCTCTCTCTTAGTGTGTCAAGTGGGTGTAAAGCGGCATAAACACAGCAGTGAAAAGCAGCTAAACCCCATTATAAAAATAAATTACTTTTACAAACCCATGAAACAAAGACAGTGAAAGAGAGAGAAATTCTTACACAATGCGTTCAGGGGCTGTGATGCAACCTGGATTGACCATATCTAGACCCACAGCTGGATGAGACATAAGGGTGGACACTCTTGGGGCTGAGAGGTTTGGTGAGGTTGGGTGAGCAAATGCAGGCCCTTTAAAGTAATACTGCGTGGTACCCATCGCATGGGTCCCAAATATCCAGGTTGAAGGGCATATTCCTACATCGAAATCATGCATGAGAAAACAAAAAGATGGTACACCATGTGATGGGGAAAGGTTTCTAAAACGCACCTCATTTCTCTTCTCCTTGTGCCCGGGGTCGCCATTCCAGCCGCTTTCCTAGCAATCTCCCTACTTGGAGCATCAGCACCTTTAACCTCCTGTTCCGTACAGGTTGCAATTTGTCCTGAGGATGAACGGGAAGACGGGGAACCAGTGAGAGACTAGCTCTTGTTGTTGGGACAGGCACAGGTCACTCTATTTTCCCATCAGGAAGAAGAATTAACCACAGGCTCCTCCTCCCCCCCGGAACCAGAACAGGGCCTGAAGCCATCCAGTGCTTTTGCGGCCAGCTCCCAAAAAAGCGAGTTGTAAAATGGAGCTTCAGGGCACTGCAATTCACAAACCTGCAGAGTTATAAATGATAACTCTCGTCCGCAAATATATTGAAGGAAGGCAAAGAAGAGGATTTGAAATCAAGGCAGAATTGCAGGAAACAGATTTCAGGAGGTAGATTCGAATCGCCTTTAAAGCACATGAAAAGCGGCAAAACGTTGACAATGATGCCCTTGGCCAAAAAGGGCGTATGCGTTTTTTCCTGAATATATTCAGGAAAAAACGCATACGCCCTTTTTGGCCAACCAAGCAACCTGGAAAGGCAAATCAGCGCTACAAAGAAGACTCGCTACCCATCGGTCAAAAGGGCCATGCTGAAAAAAGTCTCAAAACCAGAAATGCAGGACAGGCCATGGAGAAATGGGAGCCTTGCTACACTGATGGGCGGGATGTAAATTGCCAACAGCCACTCTGGAGAAGTGTACGGTGTGTCCTGAAACATCTAAAAAACACAGCTTAGAGAGCATAGGGCACTTCCACTCATGGGGGTATAAATTGGGAAAATGAAAAATCAGCAAGACACAAGCACCCCAAAGTTTAGGGCTGCTCTGTTGACAAGGACCTCCACTTCATTCCACCTTCAATATCCCAGGAAAGAGAAAAATGGATAAAGAAGTTGTGGTCCTTATGTACAATGGAATATCACTCAGCCATGAAATCAATGTCATAAGGCTAGTAGCAGCATGATGAGTGGATTTAGGTACGACGATTCTAAGTGAAATAAGTCACACAGAAAAGGACACTTCTCATAAGGTATCACTTATAGAGGGAATGTCAAAACCGTTACACTTGAACTGAATTACAAAACAGAACAGAGTCACACATGCAGAAAACACACTATGGCTGCTTAACGGGAAAGGTGAGGTGGGGAGATACATAAAACAAGGGTTTCAAATTAGCTCAGATACCGTTCCATAAACCCAATATGTAATAGACAAGACCTACTCCTTGCTCAGAGAACTGGACTCAACACGCCCTATTCACCACACAAGAATATATCTGATTAGTAATAATCTTAAAACCTATGTATTGATATCTCTCTCTTAGTGTGTCAAGTGGGTGTAAAGCGGCATAAACACAGCAGTGAAAAGCAGCTAAACCCCATTATAAAAATAAATTACTTTTACAAACCCATGAAACAAAGACAGTGAAAGAGAGAGAAATTCTTACACAATGCGTTCAGGGGCTGTGATGCAACCTGGATTGACCATATCTAGACCCACAGCTGGATGAGACATAAGGGTGGACACTCTTGGGGCTGAGAGGTTTGGTGAGGTTGGGTGAGCAAATGCAGGCCCTTTAAAGTAATACTGCGTGGTACCCATCGCATGGGTCCCAAATATCCAGGTTGAAGGGCATATTCCTACATCGAAATCATGCATGAGAAAACAAAAAGATGGTACACCATGTGATGGGGAAAGGTTTCTAAAACGCACCTCATTTCTCTTCTCCTTGTGCCCGGGGTCGCCATTCCAGCCGCTTTCCTAGCAATCTCCCTACTTGGAGCATCAGCACCTTTAACCTCCTGTTCCGTACAGGTTGCAATTTGTCCTGAGGATGAACGGGAAGACGGGGAACCAGTGAGAGACTAGCTCTTGTTGTTGGGACAGGCACAGGTCACTCTATTTTCCCATCAGGAAGAAGAATTAACCACAGGCTCCTCCTCCCCCCCGGAACCAGAACAGGGCCTGAAGCCATCCAGTGCTTTTGCGGCCAGCTCCCAAAAAAGCGAGTTGTAAAATGGAGCTTCAGGGCACTGCAATTCACAAACCTGCAGAGTTATAAATGATAACTCTCGTCCGCAAATATATTGAAGGAAGGCAAAGAAGAGGATTTGAAATCAAGGCAGAATTGCAGGAAACAGATTTCAGGAGGTAGATTCGAATCGCCTTTAAAGCACATGAAAAGCGGCAAAACGTTGACAATGATGCCCTTGGCCAAAAAGGGCGTATGCGTTTTTTCCTGAATATATTCAGGAAAAAACGCATACGCCCTTTTTGGCCAACCAAGCAACCTGGAAAGGCAAATCAGCGCTACAAAGAAGACTCGCTACCCATCGGTCAAAAGGGCCATGCTGAAAAAAGTCTCAAAACCAGAAATGCAGGACAGGCCATGGAGAAATGGGAGCCTTGCTACACTGATGGGCGGGATGTAAATTGCCAACAGCCACTCTGGAGAAGTGTACGGTGTGTCCTGAAACATCTAAAAAACACAGCTTAGAGAGCATAGGGCACTTCCACTCATGGGGGTATAAATTGGGAAAATGAAAAATCAGCAAGACACAAGCACCCCAAAGTTTAGGGCTGCTCTGTTGACAAGGACCTCCACTTCATTCCACCTTCAATATCCCAGGAAAGAGAAAAATGGATAAAGAAGTTGTGGTCCTTATGTACAATGGAATATCACTCAGCCATGAAATCAATGTCATAAGGCTAGTAGCAGCATGATGAGTGGATTTAGGTACGACGATTCTAAGTGAAATAAGTCACACAGAAAAGGACACTTCTCATAAGGTATCACTTATAGAGGGAATGTCAAAACCGTTACACTTGAACTGAATTACAAAACAGAACAGAGTCACACATGCAGAAAACACACTATGGCTGCTTAACGGGAAAGGTGAGGTGGGGAGATACATAAAACAAGGGTTTCAAATTAGCTCAGATACCGTTCCATAAACCCAATATGTAATAGACAAGACCTACTCCTTGCTCAGAGAACTGGACTCAACACGCCCTATTCACCACACAAGAATATATCTGATTAGTAATAATCTTAAAACCTATGTATTGATATCTCTCTCTTAGTGTGTCAAGTGGGTGTAAAGCGGCATAAACACAGCAGTGAAAAGCAGCTAAACCCCATTATAAAAATAAATTACTTTTACAAACCCATGAAACAAAGACAGTGAAAGAGAGAGAAATTCTTACACAATGCGTTCAGGGGCTGTGATGCAACCTGGATTGACCATATCTAGACCCACAGCTGGATGAGACATAAGGGTGGACACTCTTGGGGCTGAGAGGTTTGGTGAGGTTGGGTGAGCAAATGCAGGCCCTTTAAAGTAATACTGCGTGGTACCCATCGCATGGGTCCCAAATCTCCAGGTTGAAGGGCATATTCCTACATCGAAATCATGCATGAGAAAACAAAAAGATGGTACACCATGTGATGGGGAAAGGTTTCTAAAACGCACCTCATTTCTCTTCTCCTTGTGCCCGGGGTCGCCATTCCAGCCGCTTTCCTAGCAATCTCCCTACTTGGAGCATCAGCACCTTTAACCTCCTGTTCCGTACAGGTTGCAATTTGTCCTGAGGATGAACGGGAAGACGGGGAACCAGTGAGAGACTAGCTCTTGTTGTTGGGACAGGCACAGGTCACTCTATTTTCCCATCAGGAAGAAGAATTAACCACAGGCTCCTCCTCCCCCCCGGAACCAGAACAGGGCCTGAAGCCATCCAGTGCTTTTGCGGCCAGCTCCCAAAAAAGCGAGTTGTAAAATGGAGCTTCAGGGCACTGCAATTCACAAACCTGCAGAGTTATAAATGATAACTCTCGTCCGCAAATATATTGAGGGAAGGCAAAGAAGAGGATTTGAAATCAAGGCAGAATTGCAGGAAACAGATTTCAGGAGGTAGATTCGAATCGCCTTTAAAGCACATGAAAAGCGGCAAAACGTTGACAATGATGCCCTTGGCCAAAAAGGGCGTATGCGTTTTTTCCTGAATATATTCAGGAAAAAACGCATACGCCCTTTTTGGCCAACCAAGCAACCTGGAAAGGCAAATCAGCGCTACAAAGAAGACTCGCTACCCATCGGTCAAAAGGGCCATGCTGAAAAAAGTCTCAAAACCAGAAATGCAGGACAGGCCATGGAGAAATGGGAGCCTTGCTACACTGATGGGCGGGATGTAAATTGCCAACAGCCACTCTGGAGAAGTGTACGGTGTGTCCTGAAACATCTAAAAAACACAGCTTAGAGAGCATAGGGCACTTCCACTCATGGGGGTATAAATTGGGAAAATGAAAAATCAGCAAGACACAAGCACCCCAAAGTTTAGGGCTGCTCTGTTGACAAGGACCTCCACTTCATTCCACCTTCAATATCCCAGGAAAGAGAAAAATGGATAAAGAAGTTGTGGTCCTTATGTACAATGGAATATCACTCAGCCATGAAATCAATGTCATAAGGCTAGTAGCAGCATGATGAGTGGATTTAGGTACGACGATTCTAAGTGAAATAAGTCACACAGAAAAGGACACTTCTCATAAGGTATCACTTATAGAGGGAATGTCAAAACCGTTACACTTGAACTGAATTACAAAACAGAACAGAGTCACACATGCAGAAAACACACTATGGCTGCTTAACGGGAAAGGTGAGGTGGGGAGATACATAAAACAAGGGTTTCAAATTAGCTCAGATACCGTTCCATAAACCCAATATGTAATAGACAAGACCTACTCCTTGCTCAGAGAACTGGACTCAACACGCCCTATTCACCACACAAGAATATATCTGATTAGTAATAATCTTAAAACCTATGTATTGATATCTCTCTCTTAGTGTGTCAAGTGGGTGTAAAGCGGCATAAACACAGCAGTGAAAAGCAGCTAAACCCCATTATAAAAATAAATTACTTTTACAAACCCATGAAACAAAGACAGTGAAAGAGAGAGAAATTCTTACACAATGCGTTCAGGGGCTGTGATGCAACCTGGATTGACCATATCTAGACCCACAGCTGGATGAGACATAAGGGTGGACACTCTTGGGGCTGAGAGGTTTGGTGAGGTTGGGTGAGCAAATGCAGGCCCTTTAAAGTAATACTGCGTGGTACCCATCGCATGGGTCCCAAATATCCAGGTTGAAGGGCATATTCCTACATCGAAATCATGCATGAGAAAACAAAAAGATGGTACACCATGTGATGGGGAAAGGTTTCTAAAACGCACCTCATTTCTCTTCTCCTTGTGCCCGGGGTCGCCATTCCAGCCGCTTTCCTAGCAATCTCCCTACTTGGAGCATCAGCACCTTTAACCTCCTGTTCCGTACAGGTTGCAATTTGTCCTGAGGATGAACGGGAAGACGGGGAACCAGTGAGAGACTAGCTCTTGTTGTTGGGACAGGCACAGGTCACTCTATTTTCCCATCAGGAAGAAGAATTAACCACAGGCTCCTCCTCCCCCCCGGAACCAGAACAGGGCCTGAAGCCATCCAGTGCTTTTGCGGCCAGCTCCCAAAAAAGCGAGTTGTAAAATGGAGCTTCAGGGCACTGCAATTCACAAACCTGCAGAGTTATAAATGATAACTCTCGTCCGCAAATATATTGAAGGAAGGCAAAGAAGAGGATTTGAAATCAAGGCAGAATTGCAGGAAAC
Source organism: Balaenoptera ricei (assembly GCF_028023285.1). Taxonomy (NCBI): domain Eukaryota; kingdom Metazoa; phylum Chordata; class Mammalia; order Artiodactyla; family Balaenopteridae; genus Balaenoptera; species Balaenoptera ricei. The sequence goes on along the minus strand of NC_082657.1, from coordinate 23,018,345 downwards.
AGATTTCAGGAGGTAGATTCGAATCGCCTTTAAAGCACATGAAAAGCGGCAAAACGTTGACAATGATGCCCTTGGCCAAAAAGGGCGTATGCGTTTTTTCCTGAATATATTCAGGAAAAAACGCATACGCCCTTTTTGGCCAACCAAGCAACCTGGAAAGGCAAATCAGCGCTACAAAGAAGACTCGCTACCCATCGGTCAAAAGGGCCATGCTGAAAAAAGTCTCAAAACCAGAAATGCAGGACAGGCCATGGAGAAATGGGAGCCTTGCTACACTGATGGGCGGGATGTAAATTGCCAACAGCCACTCTGGAGAAGTGTACGGTGTGTCCTGAAACATCTAAAAAACACAGCTTAGAGAGCATAGGGCACTTCCACTCATGGGGGTATAAATTGGGAAAATGAAAAATCAGCAAGACACAAGCACCCCAAAGTTTAGGGCTGCTCTGTTGACAAGGACCTCCACTTCATTCCACCTTCAATATCCCAGGAAAGAGAAAAATGGATAAAGAAGTTGTGGTCCTTATGTACAATGGAATATCACTCAGCCATGAAATCAATGTCATAAGGCTAGTAGCAGCATGATGAGTGGATTTAGGTACGACGATTCTAAGTGAAATAAGTCACACAGAAAAGGACACTTCTCATAAGGTATCACTTATAGAGGGAATGTCAAAACCGTTACACTTGAACTGAATTACAAAACAGAACAGAGTCACACATGCAGAAAACACACTATGGCTGCTTAACGGGAAAGGTGAGGTGGGGAGATACATAAAACAAGGGTTTCAAATTAGCTCAGATACCGTTCCATAAACCCAATATGTAATAGACAAGACCTACTCCTTGCTCAGAGAACTGGACTCAACACGCCCTATTCACCACACAAGAATATATCTGATTAGTAATAATCTTAAAACCTATGTATTGATATCTCTCTCTTAGTGTGTCAAGTGGGTGTAAAGCGGCATAAACACAGCAGTGAAAAGCAGCTAAACCCCATTATAAAAATAAATTACTTTTACAAACCCATGAAACAAAGACAGTGAAAGAGAGAGAAATTCTTACACAATGCGTTCAGGGGCTGTGATGCAACCTGGATTGACCATATCTAGACCCACAGCTGGATGAGACATAAGGGTGGACACTCTTGGGGCTGAGAGGTTTGGTGAGGTTGGGTGAGCAAATGCAGGCCCTTTAAAGTAATACTGCGTGGTACCCATCGCATGGGTCCCAAATCTCCAGGTTGAAGGGCATATTCCTACATCGAAATCATGCATGAGAAAACAAAAAGATGGTACACCATGTGATGGGGAAAGGTTTCTAAAACGCACCTCATTTCTCTTCTCCTTGTGCCCGGGGTCGCCATTCCAGCCGCTTTCCTAGCAATCTCCCTACTTGGAGCATCAGCACCTTTAACCTCCTGTTCCGTACAGGTTGCAATTTGTCCTGAGGATGAACGGGAAGACGGGGAACCAGTGAGAGACTAGCTCTTGTTGTTGGGACAGGCACAGGTCACTCTATTTTCCCATCAGGAAGAAGAATTAACCACAGGCTCCTCCTCCCCCCCGGAACCAGAACAGGGCCTGAAGCCATCCAGTGCTTTTGCGGCCAGCTCCCAAAAAAGCGAGTTGTAAAATGGAGCTTCAGGGCACTGCAATTCACAAACCTGCAGAGTTATAAATGATAACTCTCGTCCGCAAATATATTGAGGGAAGGCAAAGAAGAGGATTTGAAATCAAGGCAGAATTGCAGGAAACAGATTTCAGGAGGTAGATTCGAATCGCCTTTAAAGCACATGAAAAGCGGCAAAACGTTGACAATGATGCCCTTGGCCAAAAAGGGCGTATGCGTTTTTTCCTGAATATATTCAGGAAAAAACGCATACGCCCTTTTTGGCCAACCAAGCAACCTGGAAAGGCAAATCAGCGCTACAAAGAAGACTCGCTACCCATCGGTCAAAAGGGCCATGCTGAAAAAAGTCTCAAAACCAGAAATGCAGGACAGGCCATGGAGAAATGGGAGCCTTGCTACACTGATGGGCGGGATGTAAATTGCCAACAGCCACTCTGGAGAAGTGTACGGTGTGTCCTGAAACATCTAAAAAACACAGCTTAGAGAGCATAGGGCACTTCCACTCATGGGGGTATAAATTGGGAAAATGAAAAATCAGCAAGACACAAGCACCCCAAAGTTTAGGGCTGCTCTGTTGACAAGGACCTCCACTTCATTCCACCTTCAATATCCCAGGAAAGAGAAAAATGGATAAAGAAGTTGTGGTCCTTATGTACAATGGAATATCACTCAGCCATGAAATCAATGTCATAAGGCTAGTAGCAGCATGATGAGTGGATTTAGGTACGACGATTCTAAGTGAAATAAGTCACACAGAAAAGGACACTTCTCATAAGGTATCACTTATAGAGGGAATGTCAAAACCGTTACACTTGAACTGAATTACAAAACAGAACAGAGTCACACATGCAGAAAACACACTATGGCTGCTTAACGGGAAAGGTGAGGTGGGGAGATACATAAAACAAGGGTTTCAAATTAGCTCAGATACCGTTCCATAAACCCAATATGTAATAGACAAGACCTACTCCTTGCTCAGAGAACTGGACTCAACACGCCCTATTCACCACACAAGAATATATCTGATTAGTAATAATCTTAAAACCTATGTATTGATATCTCTCTCTTAGTGTGTCAAGTGGGTGTAAAGCGGCATAAACACAGCAGTGAAAAGCAGCTAAACCCCATTATAAAAACAAATTACTTTTACAAACCCATGAAACAAAGACAGTGAAAGAGAGAGAAATTCTTACACAATGCGTTCAGGGGCTGTGATGCAACCTGGATTGACCATATCTAGACCCACAGCTGGATGAGACATAAGGGTGGACACTCTTGGGGCTGAGAGGTTTGGTGAGGTTGGGTGAGCAAATGCAGGCCCTTTAAAGTAATACTGCGTGGTATCCATCGCATGGGTCCCAAATATCCAGGTTGAAGGGCATATTCCTACATCGAAATCATGCATGAGAAAACAAAAAGATGGTACACCATGTGATGGGGAAAGGTTTCTAAAACGCACCTCATTTCTCTTCTCCTTGTGCCCGGGGTCGCCATTCCAGCCGCTTTCCTAGCAATCTCCCTACTTGGAGCATCAGCACCTTTAACCTCCTGTTCCGTACAGGTTGCAATTTGTCCTGAGGATGAACGGGAAGACGGGGAACCAGTGAGAGACTAGCTCTTGTTGTTGGGACAGGCACAGGTCACTCTATTTTCCCATCAGGAAGAAGAATTAACCACAGGCTCCTCCTCCACCCCGGAACCAGAACAGGGCCTGAAGCCATCCAGTGCTTTTGCAGCCAGCTCCCAAAAAAGCGAGTTGTAAAATGGAGGTTCAGGGCACTGCAATTCACAAACCTGCAGAGTTATAAATGATAACTCTCGTCCGCAAATATATTGAGGGAAGGCAAAGAAGAGGATTTGAAATCAAGGCAGAATTGCAGGAAACAGATTTCAGGAGGTAGATTCGAATCGCCTTTAAAGCACATGAAAAGCGGCAAAACGTTGACAATGATGCCCTTGGCCAAAAAGGGCGTATGCGTTTTTTCCTGAATATATTCAGGAAAAAACGCATACGCCCTTTTTGGCCAACCAAGCAACCTGGAAAGGCAAATCAGCGCTACAAAGAAGACTCGCTACCCATCGGTCAAAAGGGCCATGCTGAAAAAAGTCTCAAAACCAGAAATGCAGGACAGGCCATGGAGAAATGGGAGCCTTGCTACACTGATGGGCGGGATGTAAATTGCCAACAGCCACTCTGGAGAAGTGTACGGTGTGTCCTGAAACATCTAAAAAACACAGCTTAGAGAGCATAGGGCACTTCCACTCATGGGGGTATAAATTGGGAAAATGAAAAATCAGCAAGACACAAGCACCCCAAAGTTTAGGGCTGCTCTGTTGACAAGGACCTCCACTTCATTCCACCTTCAATATCCCAGGAAAGAGAAAAATGGATAAAGAAGTTGTGGTCCTTATGTACAATGGAATATCACTCAGCCATGAAATCAATGTCATAAGGCTAGTAGCAGCATGATGAGTGGATTTAGGTACGACGATTCTAAGTGAAATAAGTCACACAGAAAAGGACACTTCTCATAAGGTATCACTTATAGAGGGAATGTCAAAACCGTTACACTTGAACTGAATTACAAAACAGAACAGAGTCACACATGCAGAAAACACACTATGGCTGCTTAACGGGAAAGGTGAGGTGGGGAGATACATAAAACAAGGGTTTCAAATTAGCTCAGATACCGTTCCATAAACCCAATATGTAATAGACAAGACCTACTCCTTGCTCAGAGAACTGGACTCAACACGCCCTATTCACCACACAAGAATATATCTGATTAGTAATAATCTTAAAACCTATGTATTGATATCTCTCTCTTAGTGTGTCAAGTGGGTGTAAAGCGGCATAAACACAGCAGTGAAAAGCAGCTAAACCCCATTATAAAAATAAATTACTTTTACAAACCCATGAAACAAAGACAGTGAAAGAGAGAGAAATTCTTACACAATGCGTTCAGGGGCTGTGATGCAACCTGGATTGACCATATCTAGACCCACAGCTGGATGAGACATAAGGGTGGACACTCTTGGGGCTGAGAGGTTTGGTGAGGTTGGGTGAGCAAATGCAGGCCCTTTAAAGTAATACTGCGTGGTACCCATCGCATGGGTCCCAAATCTCCAGGTTGAAGGGCATATTCCTACATCGAAATCATGCATGAGAAAACAAAAAGATGGTACACCATGTGATGGGGAAAGGTTTCTAAAACGCACCTCATTTCTCTTCTCCTTGTGCCCGGGGTCGCCATTCCAGCCGCTTTCCTAGCAATCTCCCTACTTGGAGCATCAGCACCTTTAACCTCCTGTTCCGTACAGGTTGCAATTTGTCCTGAGGATGAACGGGAAGACGGGGAACCAGTGAGAGACTAGCTCTTGTTGTTGGGACAGGCACAGGTCACTCTATTTTCCCATCAGGAAGAAGAATTAACCACAGGCTCCTCCTCCCCCCCGGAACCAGAACAGGGCCTGAAGCCATCCAGTGCTTTTGCGGCCAGCTCCCAAAAAAGCGAGTTGTAAAATGGAGCTTCAGGGCACTGCAATTCACAAACCTGCAGAGTTATAAATGATAACTCTCGTCCGCAAATATATTGAGGGAAGGCAAAGAAGAGGATTTGAAATCAAGGCAGAATTGCAGGAAACAGATTTCAGGAGGTAGATTCGAATCGCCTTTAAAGCACATGAAAAGCGGCAAAACGTTGACAATGATGCCCTTGGCCAAAAAGGGCGTATGCGTTTTTTCCTGAATATATTCAGGAAAAAACGCATACGCCCTTTTTGGCCAACCAAGCAACCTGGAAAGGCAAATCAGCGCTACAAAGAAGACTCGCTACCCATCGGTCAAAAGGGCCATGCTGAAAAAAGTCTCAAAACCAGAAATGCAGGACAGGCCATGGAGAAATGGGAGCCTTGCTACACTGATGGGCGGGATGTAAATTGCCAACAGCCACTCTGGAGAAGTGTACGGTGTGTCCTGAAACATCTAAAAAACACAGCTTAGAGAGCATAGGGCACTTCCACTCATGGGGGTATAAATTGGGAAAATGAAAAATCAGCAAGACACAAGCACCCCAAAGTTTAGGGCTGCTCTGTTGACAAGGACCTCCACTTCATTCCACCTTCAATATCCCAGGAAAGAGAAAAATGGATAAAGAAGTTGTGGTCCTTATGTACAATGGAATATCACTCAGCCATGAAATCAATGTCATAAGGCTAGTAGCAGCATGATGAGTGGATTTAGGTACGACGATTCTAAGTGAAATAAGTCACACAGAAAAGGACACTTCTCATAAGGTATCACTTATAGAGGGAATGTCAAAACCGTTACACTTGAACTGAATTACAAAACAGAACAGAGTCACACATGCAGAAAACACACTATGGCTGCTTAACGGGAAAGGTGAGGTGGGGAGATACATAAAACAAGGGTTTCAAATTAGCTCAGATACCGTTCCATAAACCCAATATGTAATAGACAAGACCTACTCCTTGCTCAGAGAACTGGACTCAACACGCCCTATTCACCACACAAGAATATATCTGATTAGTAATAATCTTAAAACCTATGTATTGATATCTCTCTCTTAGTGTGTCAAGTGGGTGTAAAGCGGCATAAACACAGCAGTGAAAAGCAGCTAAACCCCATTATAAAAATAAATTACTTTTACAAACCCATGAAACAAAGACAGTGAAAGAGAGAGAAATTCTTACACAATGCGTTCAGGGGCTGTGATGCAACCTGGATTGACCATATCTAGACCCACAGCTGGATGAGACATAAGGGTGGACACTCTTGGGGCTGAGAGGTTTGGTGAGGTTGGGTGAGCAAATGCAGGCCCTTTAAAGTAATACTGCGTGGTACCCATCGCATGGGTCCCAAATCTCCAGGTTGAAGGGCATATTCCTACATCGAAATCATGCATGAGAAAACAAAAAGATGGTACACCATGTGATGGGGAAAGGTTTCTAAAACGCACCTCATTTCTCTTCTCCTTGTGCCCGGGGTCGCCATTCCAGCCGCTTTCCTAGCAATCTCCCTACTTGGAGCATCAGCACCTTTAACCTCCTGTTCCGTACAGGTTGCAATTTGTCCTGAGGATGAACGGGAAGACGGGGAACCAGTGAGAGACTAGCTCTTGTTGTTGGGACAGGCACAGGTCACTCTATTTTCCCATCAGGAAGAAGAATTAACCACAGGCTCCTCCTCCCCCCCGGAACCAGAACAGGGCCTGAAGCCATCCAGTGCTTTTGCGGCCAGCTCCCAAAAAAGCGAGTTGTAAAATGGAGGTTCAGGGCACTGCAATTCACAAACCTGCAGAGTTATAAATGATAACTCTCGTCCGCAAATATATTGAGGGAAGGCAAAGAAGAGGATTTGAAATCAAGGCAGAATTGCAGGAAACAGATTTCAGGAGGTAGATTCGAATCGCCTTTAAAGCACATGAAAAGCGGCAAAACGTTGACAATGATGCCCTTGGCCAAAAAGGGCGTATGCGTTTTTTCCTGAATATATTCAGGAAAAAACGCATACGCCCTTTTTGGCCAACCAAGCAACCTGGAAAGGCAAATCAGCGCTACAAAGAAGACTCGCTACCCATCGGTCAAAAGGGCCATGCTGAAAAAAGTCTCAAAACCAGAAATGCAGGACAGGCCATGGAGAAATGGGAGCCTTGCTACACTGATGGGCGGGATGTAAATTGCCAACAGCCACTCTGGAGAAGTGTACGGTGTGTCCTGAAACATCTAAAAAACACAGCTTAGAGAGCATAGGGCACTTCCACTCATGGGGGTATAAATTGGGAAAATGAAAAATCAGCAAGACACAAGCACCCCAAAGTTTAGGGCTGCTCTGTTGACAAGGACCTCCACTTCATTCCACCTTCAATATCCCAGGAAAGAGAAAAATGGATAAAGAAGTTGTGGTCCTTATGTACAATGGAATATCACTCAGCCATGAAATCAATGTCATAAGGCTAGTAGCAGCATGATGAGTGGATTTAGGTATGACGATTCTAAGTGAAATAAGTCACACAGAAAAGGACACTTCTCATAAGGTATCACTTATAGAGGGAATGTCAAAACCGTTACACTTGAACTGAATTACAAAACAGAACAGAATCACCCATGCAGAAAACACACTATGGCTGCTTAACGGGAAAGGTGAGGTGGGGAGATACATAAAACAAGGGTTTCAAATTAGCTCAGATACCGTTCCATAAACCCAATATGTAATAGACAAGACCTACTCCTTGCTCAGAGAACTGGACTCAACACGCCCTATTCACCACACAAGAATATATCTGATTAGTAATAATCTTAAAACCTATGTATTGATATCTCTCTCTTAGTGTGTCAAGTGGGTGTAAAGCGGCATAAACACAGCAGTGAAAAGCAGCTAAACCCCATTATAAAAATAAATTACTTTTACAAACCCATGAAACAAAGACAGTGAAAGAGAGAGAAATTCTTACACAATGCGTTCAGGGGCTGTGATGCAACCTGGATTGACCATATCTAGACCCACAGCTGGATGAGACATAAGGGTGGATACTCTTGGGGCTGAGAGGTTTGGTGAGGTTGGGTGAGCAAATGCAGGCCCTTTAAAGTAATACTGCGTGGTACCCATCGCATGGGTCCCAAATATCCAGGTTGAAGGGCATATTCCTACATCGAAATCATGCATGAGAAAACAAAAAGATGGTACACCATGTGATGGGGAAAGGTTTCTAAAACGCACCTCATTTCTCTTCTCCTTGTGCCCGGGGTCGCCATTCCAGCCGCTTTCCTAGCAATCTCCCTACTTGGAGCATCAGCACCTTTAACCTCCTGTTCCGTACAGGTTGCAATTTGTCCTGAGGATGAACGGGAAGACGGGGAACCAGTGAGAGACTAGCTCTTGTTGTTGGGACAGGCACAGGTCACTCTATTTTCCCATCAGGAAGAAGAATTAACCACAGGCTCCTCCTCCCCCCCGGAACCAGAACAGGGCCTGAAGCCATCCAGTGCTTTTGCGGCCAGCTCCCAAAAAAGCGAGTTGTAAAATGGAGGTTCAGGGCACTGCAATTCACAAACCTGCAGAGTTATAAATGATAACTCTCGTCCGCAAATATATTGAGGGAAGGCAAAGAAGAGGATTTGAAATCAAGGCAGAATTGCAGGAAACAGATTTCAGGAGGTAGATTCGAATCGCCTTTAAAGCACATGAAAAGCGGCAAAACGTTGACAATGATGCCCTTGGCCAAAAAGGGCGTATGCATTTTTTCCTGAATATATTCAGGAAAAAACGCATACGCCCTTTTTGGCCAACCAAGCAACCTGGAAAGGCAAATCAGCGCTACAAAGAAGACTCGCTACCCATCGGTTAAAAGGGCCATGCTGAAAAAAGTCTCAAAACCAGAAATGCAGGACAGGCCATGGAGAAATGGGAGCCTTGCTACACTGATGGGCGGGATGTAAATTGCCAACAGCCACTCTGGAGAAGTGTACGGTGTGTCCTGAAACATCTAAAAAACACAGCTTAGAGAGCATAGGGCACTTCCACTCATGGGGGTATAAATTGGGAAAATGAAAAATCAGCAAGACACAAGCACCCCAAAGTTTAGGGCTGCTCTGTTGACAAGGACCTCCACTTCATTCCACCTTCAATATCCCAGGAAAGAGAAAAATGGATAAAGAAGTTGTGGTCCTTATGTACAATGGAATATCACTCAGCCATGAAATCAATGTCATAAGGCTAGTAGCAGCATAATGAGTGGATTTAGGTACGACGATTCTAAGTGAAATAAGTCGCACAGAAAAGGACACTTCTCATAAGGTATCACTTATACAGGGAATGTAAAACCCGTTACACTTGAACTGAATTACAAAACAGAACAGAGTCACACATGCAGAAAACACACTATGGCTGCTTAACGGGAAAGGTGAGGTGGGGTGATACATAAAACAAGGGTTTCAAATTAGCTCAGATACCGTTCCATAAACCCAATATGTAATAGACAAGACCTACTCCTTGCTCAGAGAACTGGACTCAACACGCCCTATTCACCGCAAAAGAATATATCTGACTAGTAATAATCTTAAAACCTATGTATTGATATCTCTCTGTTAGTGTGTCAAGTGGGTGTAAAGCGGCAAAAACACAGCAGTGAAAAGCAGCTAAACCCCATTATAAAAATAAATTACTTTTACAAACCCATGAAACAAAGACAGTGAAAGAGAGAGAAATTCTTACACAATGCGTTCAGGGGCTGTGATGCAACCTGGATTGACCATATCTAGACCCACAGCTGGATGAGACATAAGGGTGGACACTCTTGGGGCTGAGAGGTCTGGTGAGGTTGGGTGAGCAAATGCAGGCCCTTTAAAGTAATACTGCGTGGTACCCATCGCATGGGTCCCAAATCTTCAGGTTCAAGGGCATATTCCTACATCGAAATCATGCATGAGAAAACAAAAAGATGGTACACCATGTGATGGGGAAAGGTTTCTAACCAAGCAACCTGGAAAGGCAAATCAGCGCTACAAAGAAGACTCGCTACCCATCGGTCAAAAGGGCCATGCTGAAAAAAGTCTCAAAACCAGAAATGCAGGACAGGCCATGGAGAAATGGGAGCCTTGCTACACTGATGGGCGGGATGTAAATTGCCAACAGCCACTCTGGAGAAGTGTACGGTGTGTCCTGAAACATCTAAAAAACACAGCTTAGAGAGCATAGGGCACTTCCACTCATGGGGGTATAAATTGGGAAAATGAAAAATCAGCAAGACACAAGCACCCCAAAGTTTAGGGCTGCTCTGTTGACAAGGACCTCCACTTCATTCCACCTTCAATATCCCAGGAAAGAGAAAAATGGATAAAGAAGTTGTGGTCCTTATGTACAATGGAATATCACTCAGCCATGAAATCAATGTCAAAAGGCTAGTAGCAGCATGATGAGTGGATTTAGGTACAACGATTCTAAGTGAAATAAGTCACACAGAAAAGGACACTTCTCATAAGGTATCACTTATACAGGGAATGTAAAAACCGTTACACTTGAACTGAATTACAAAACAGAACAGAGTCACACATGCAGAAAACACACTATGGCTGCTTAACGGGAAAGGTGAGGTGGGGTGATACATAAAACAAGGGTTTCAAATTAGCTCAGATACCGTTCCATAAACCCAATATGTAATAGACAAGACCTACTCCTTGCTCAGAGAACTGGTCTCAACACGCCCTATTCACCGCACAAGAATATATCTGACTAGTAATAATCTTAAAACCTATGTATTGATATCTCTCTGTTAGTGTGTCAAGTGGGTGTAAAGCGGCAAAAACACAGCAGTGAAAAGCAGCTAAACCCCATTATAAAAATAAATTACTTCGAAAAACCCATGAAACAAAGACAGTGAAAGAGAGAGAAATTCTTACACAATGCGTTCAGGGGCTGTGATGCAACCTGGATTGACCATATCTAGACCCACAGCTGGATGAGACATAAGGGTGGACACTCTTGGGGCTGAGAGGTTTGGTGAGGTTGGGTGAGCAAATGCAGGCCCTTTAAAGTAATACTGCGTGGTACCCATCGCATGGGTCCCAAATCTCCAGGTTCAAGGGCATATTCCTACATCGAAATCATGCATGAGAAAACAAAAAGATGGTACACCATGTGATGGGGAAAGGTTTCTAAAACGCACCTCATTTCTCTTCTCCTTGTGCCCGGGGTCGCCATTCCAGCCGCTTTCCTAGCAATCTCCCTACTTGGAGCATCAGCACCTTTAACCTCCTGTTCCGTACAGGTTGCAATTTGTCCTGAGGATGAACGGGAAGACGGGGAACCAGTGAGAGACTAGCTCTTGTTGTTGGGACAGGCACAGGTCACTCTATTTTCCCATCAGGAAGAAGAATTAACCACAGGCTCCTCCTCCCCCCCGGAACCAAAACAGGGCCTGAAGCCATCCAGTGCTTTTGCGGCCAGCTCCCAAAAAAGCGAGTTGTAAAATGGAGCTTCAGGGCACTGCAATTCACAAACCTGCAGAGTTATAAATGATAACTCTCGTCCGCAAATATATTGAGGGAAGGCAAAGAAAAGGATTTGAAATCAAGGCAGAATTGCAGGAAACAGATTTCAGGAGGTAGATTCGAATCGCCTTTAAAGCACATGAAAAGCGGCAAAACGTTGACAATGATGCCCTTGGCCAAAAAGGGCTTATGCGTTTTTTCCTGAATATATTCAGGAAAAAACGCATACGCACTTTTTGGCCAACCAAGCAACCTGGAAAGGCAAATCAGCGCTACAAAGAAGACTCGCTACCCATCGGTCAAAAGGGCCATGCTGAAAAAAGTCTCAAAACCAGAAATGCAGGACAGGCCATGGAGAAATGGGAGCCTTGCTACACTGATGGGCGGGATGTAAATTGCCAACAGCCACTCTGGAGAAGTGTACGGTGTGTCCTGAAACATCTAAAAAACACAGCTTAGAGAGCATAGGGCACTTCCACTCATGGGGGTATAAATTGGGAAAATGAAAAATCAGCAAGACACAAGCACCCCAAAGTTTAGGGCTGCTCTGTTGACAAGGACCTCCACTTCATTCCACCTTCAATATCCCAGGAAAGAGAAAAATGGATAAAGAAGTTGTGGTCCTTATGTACAATGGAATATCACTCAGCCATGAAATCAATGTCATAAGGCTAGTAGCAGCATGATGAGTGGATTTAGGTACGACGATTCTAAGTGAAATAAGTCACACAGAAAAGGACACTTCTCATAAGGTATCACTTATAGAGGGAATGTCAAAACCGTTACACTTGAACTGAATTACAAAACAGAACAGAGTCACACATGCAGAAAACACACTATGGCTGCTTAACGGGAAAGGTGAGGTGGGGAGATACATAAAACAAGGGTTTCAAATTAGCTCAGATACCGTTCCATAAACCCAATATGTAATAGACAAGACCTACTCCTTGCTCAGAGAACTGGACTCAACACGCCCTATTCACCACACAAGAATATATCTGATTAGTAATAATCTTAAAACCTATGTAGTGATATCTCTCTCTTAGTGTGTCAAGTGGGTGTAAAGCGGCATAAACACAGCAGTGAAAAGCAGCTAAACCCCATTATAAAAATAAATTACTTTTACAAACCCATGAAACAAAGACAGTGAAAGAGAGAGAAATTCTTACACAATGCGTTCAGGGGCTGTGATGCAACCTGGATTGACCATATCTAGACCCACAGCTGGATGAGACATAAGGGTGGACACTCTTGGGGCTGAGAGGTTTGGTGAGGTTGGGTGAGCAAATGCAGGCCCTTTAAAGTAATACTGCTTGGTACCCATCGCATGGGTCCCAAATCTCCAGGTTGAAGGGCATATTCCTACATCGAAATCATGCATGAGAAAACAAAAAGATGGTACACCATGTGATGGGGAAAGGTTTCTAAAACGCACCTCATTTCTCTTCTCCTTGTGCCCGGGGTCGCCATTCCAGCCGCTTTCCTAGCAATCTCCCTACTTGGAGCATCAGCACCTTTAACCTCCTGTTCCGTACAGGTTGCAATTTGTCCTGAGGATGAACGGGAAGACGGGGAACCAGTGAGAGACTAGCTCTTGTTGTTGGGACAGGCACAGGTCACTCTATTTTCCCATCAGGAAGAAGAATTAACCACAGGCTCCTCCTCCCCCCCGGAACCAGAACAGGGCCTGAAGCCATCCAGTGCTTTTGCGGCCAGCTCCCAAAAAAGCGAGTTGTAAAATGGAGGTTCAGGGCACTGCAATTCACAAACCTGCAGAGTTATAAATGATAACTCTCGTCCGCAAATATATTGAGGGAAGGCAAAGAAGAGGATTTGAAATCAAGGCAGAATTGCAGGAAACAGATTTCAGGAGGTAGATTCGAATCGCCTTTAAAGCACATGAAAAGCGGCAAAACGTTGACAATGATGCCCTTGGCCAAAAAGGGCGTATGCGTTTTTTCCTGAATATATTCAGGAAAAAACGCATACGCCCTTTTTGGCCAACCAAGCAACCTGGAAAGGCAAATCAGCGCTACAAAGAAGACTCGCTACCCATCGGTCAAAAGGGCCATGCTGAAAAAAGTCTCAAAACCAGAAATGCAGGACAGGCCATGGAGAAATGGGAGCCTTGCTACACTGATGGGCGGGATGTAAATTGCCAACAGCCACTCTGGAGAAGTGTACGGTGTGTCCTGAAACATCTAAAAAACACAGCTTAGAGAGCATAGGGCACTTCCACTCATGGGGGTATAAATTGGGAAAATGAAAAATCAGCAAGACACAAGCACCCCAAAGTTTAGGGCTGCTCTGTTGACAAGGACCTCCACTTCATTCCACCTTCAATATCCCAGGAAAGAGAAAAATGGATAAAGAAGTTGTGGTCCTTATGTACAATGGAATATCACTCAGCCATGAAATCAATGTCATAAGGCTAGTAGCAGCATGATGAGTGGATTTAGGTACGACGATTCTAAGTGAAATAAGTCACACAGAAAAGGACACTTCTCATAAGGTATCACTTATAGAGGGAATGTCAAAACCGTTACACTTGAACTGAATTACAAAACAGAACAGAGTCACACATGCAGAAAACACACTATGGCTGCTTAACGGGAAAGGTGAGGTGGGGAGATACATAAAACAAGGGTTTCAAATTAGCTCAGATACCGTTCCATAAACCCAATATGTAATAGACAAGACCTACTCCTTGCTCAGAGAACTGGACTCAACACGCCCTATTCACCACACAAGAATATATCTGATTAGTAATAATCTTAAAACCTATGTAGTGATATCTCTCTCTTAGTGTGTCAAGTGGGTGTAAAGCGGCATAAACACAGCAGTGAAAAGCAGCTAAACCCCATTATAAAAATAAATTACTTTTACAAACCCATGAAACAAAGACAGTGAAAGAGAGAGAAATTCTTACACAATGCGTTCAGGGGCTGTGATGCAACCTGGATTGACCATATCTAGACCCACAGCTGGATGAGACATAAGGGTGGACACTCTTGGGGCTGAGAGGTTTGGTGAGGTTGGGTGAGCAAATGCAGGCCCTTTAAAGTAATACTGCTTGGTACCCATCGCATGGGTCCCAAATCTCCAGGTTGAAGGGCATATTCCTACATCGAAATCATGCATGAGAAAACAAAAAGATGGTACACCATGTGATGGGGAAAGGTTTCTAAAACGCACCTCATTTCTCTTCTCCTTGTGCCCGGGGTCGCCATTCCAGCCGCTTTCCTAGCAATCTCCCTACTTGGAGCATCAGCACCTTTAACCTCCTGTTCCGTACAGGTTGCAATTTGTCCTGAGGATGAACGGGAAGACGGGGAACCAGTGAGAGACTAGCTCTTGTTGTTGGGACAGGCACAGGTCACTCTATTTTCCCATCAGGAAGAAGAATTAACCACAGGCTCCTCCTCCCCCCCGGAACCAGAACAGGGCCTGAAGCCATCCAGTGCTTTTGCGGCCAGCTCCCAAAAAAGCGAGTTGTAAAATGGAGGTTCAGGGCACTGCAATTCACAAACCTGCAGAGTTATAAATGATAACTCTCGTCCGCAAATATATTGAGGGAAGGCAAAGAAGAGGATTTGAAATCAAGGCAGAATTGCAGGAAACAGATTTCAGGAGGTAGATTCGAATCGCCTTTAAAGCACATGAAAAGCGGCAAAACGTTGACAATGATGCCCTTGGCCAAAAAGGGCGTATGCGTTTTTTCCTGAATATATTCAGGAAAAAACGCATACGCCCTTTTTGGCCAACCAAGCAACCTGGAAAGGCAAATCAGCGCTACAAAGAAGACTCGCTACCCATCGGTCAAAAGGGCCATGCTGAAAAAAGTCTCAAAACCAGAAATGCAGGACAGGCCATGGAGAAATGGGAGCCTTGCTACACTGATGGGCGGGATGTAAATTGCCAACAGCCACTCTGGAGAAGTGTACGGTGTGTCCTGAAACATCTAAAAAACACAGCTTAGAGAGCATAGGGCACTTCCACTCATGGGGGTATAAATTGGGAAAATGAAAAATCAGCAAGACACAAGCACCCCAAAGTTTAGGGCTGCTCTGTTGACAAGGACCTCCACTTCATTCCACCTTCAATATCCCAGGAAAGAGAAAAATGGATAAAGAAGTTGTGGTCCTTATGTACAATGGAATATCACTCAGCCATGAAATCAATGTCATAAGGCTAGTAGCAGCATGATGAGTGGATTTAGGTACGACGATTCTAAGTGAAATAAGTCACACAGAAAAGGACACTTCTCATAAGGTATCACTTATAGAGGGAATGTCAAAACCGTTACACTTGAACTGAATTACAAAACAGAACAGAGTCACACATGCAGAAAACACACTATGGCTGCTTAACGGGAAAGGTGAGGTGGGGAGATACATAAAACAAGGGTTTCAAATTAGCTCAGATACCGTTCCATAAACCCAATATGTAATAGACAAGACCTACTCCTTGCTCAGAGAACTGGACTCAACACGCCCTATTCACCACACAAGAATATATCTGATTAGTAATAATCTTAAAACCTATGTATTGATATCTCTCTCTTAGTGTGTCAAGTGGGTGTAAAGCGGCATAAACACAGCAGTGAAAAGCAGCTAAACCCCATTATAAAAATAAATTACTTTTACAAACCCATGAAACAAAGACAGTGAAAGAGAGAGAAATTCTTACACAATGCGTTCAGGGGCTGTGATGCAACCTGGATTGACCATATCTAGACCCACAGCTGGATGAGACATAAGGGTGGACACTCTTGGGGCTGAGAGGTTTGGTGAGGTTGGGTGAGCAAATGCAGGCCCTTTAAAGTAATACTGCGTGGTACCCATCGCATGGGTCCCAAATATCCAGGTTGAAGGGCATATTCCTACATCGAAATCATGCATGAGAAAACAAAAAGATGGTACACCATGTGATGGGGAAAGGTTTCTAAAACGCACCTCATTTCTCTTCTCCTTGTGCCCGGGGTCGCCATTCCAGCCGCTTTCCTAGCAATCTCCCTACTTGGAGCATCAGCACCTTTAACCTCCTGTTCCGTACAGGTTGCAATTTGTCCTGAGGATGAACGGGAAGACGGGGAACCAGTGAGAGACTAGCTCTTGTTGTTGGGACAGGCACAGGTCACTCTATTTTCCCATCAGGAAGAAGAATTAACCACAGGCTCCTCCTCCCCCCCGGAACCAGAACAGGGCCTGAAGCCATCCAGTGCTTTTGCGGCCAGCTCCCAAAAAAGCGAGTTGTAAAATGGAGCTTCAGGGAACTGCAATTCACAAACCTGCAGAGTTATAAATGATAACTCTCGTCCGCAAATATATTGAGGGAAGGCAAAGAAGAGGATTTGAAATCAAGGCAGAATTGCAGGAAACAGATTTCAGGAGGTAGATTCGAATCGCCTTTAAAGCACATGAAAAGCGGCAAAACGTTGACAATGATGCCCTTGGCCAAAAAGGGCGTATGCGTTTTTTCCTGAATATATTCAGGAAAAAACGCATACGCCCTTTTTGGCCAACCAAGCAACCTGGAAAGGCAAATCAGCGCTACAAAGAAGACTCGCTACCCATCGGTCAAAAGGGCCGTGCTGAAAAAAGTCTCAAAACCAGAAATGCAGGACAGGCCATGGAGAAATGGGAGCCTTGCTACACTGATGGGCGGGATGTAAATTGCCAACAGCCACTCTGGAGAAGTGTACGGTGTGTCCTGAAACATCTAAAAAACACAGCTTAGAGAGCATAGGGCACTTCCACTCATGGGGGTATAAATTGGGAAAATGAAAAATCAGCAAGACACAAGCACCCCAAAGTTTAGGGCTGCTCTGTTGACAAGGACCTCCACTTCATTCCACCTTCAATATCCCAGGAAAGAGAAAAATGGATAAAGAAGTTGTGGTCCTTATGTACAATGGAATATCACTCAGCCATGAAATCAATGTCATAAGGCTAGTAGCAGCATGATGAGTGGATTTAGGTACGACGATTCTAAGTGAAATAAGTCACACAGAAAAGGACACTTCTCATAAGGTATCACTTATAGAGGGAATGTCAAAACCGTTACACTTGAACTGAATTACAAAACAGAACAGAGTCACACATGCAGAAAACACACTATGGCTGCTTAACGGGAAAGGTGAGGTGGGGAGATACATAAAACAAGGGTTTCAAATTAGCTCAGATACCGTTCCATAAACCCAATATGTAATAGACAAGACCTACTCCTTGCTCAGAGAACTGGACTCAACACGCCCTATTCACCACACAAGAATATATCTGATTAGTAATAATCTTAAAACCTATGTAGTGATATCTCTCTCTTAGTGTGTCAAGTGGGTGTAAAGCGGCATAAACACAGCAGTGAAAAGCAGCTAAACCCCATTATAAAAATAAATTACTTTTACAAACCCATGAAACAAAGACAGTGAAAGAGAGAGAAATTCTTACACAATGCGTTCAGGGGCTGTGATGCAACCTGGATTGACCATATCTAGACCCACAGCTGGATGAGACATAAGGGTGGACACTCTTGGGGCTGAGAGGTTTGGTGAGGTTGGGTGAGCAAATGCAGGCCCTTTAAAGTAATACTGCTTGGTACCCATCTCATGGGTCCCAAATCTCCAGGTTGAAGGGCATATTCCTACATCGAAATCATGCATGAGAAAACAAAAAGATGGTACACCATGTGATGGGGAAAGGTTTCTAAAACGCACCTCATTTCTCTTCTCCTTGTGCCCGGGGTCGCCATTCCAGCCGCTTTCCTAGCAATCTCCCTACTTGGAGCATCAGCACCTTTAACCTCCTGTTCCGTACAGGTTGCAATTTGTCCTGAGGATGAACGGGAAGACGGGGAACCAGTGAGAGACTAGCTCTTGTTGTTGGGACAGGCACAGGTCACTCTATTTTCCCATCAGGAAGAAGAATTAACCACAGGCTCCTCCTCCCCCCCGGAACCAGAACAGGGCCTGAAGCCATCCAGTGCTTTTGCGGCCAGCTCCCAAAAAAGCGAGTTGTAAAATGGAGCTTCAGGGCACTGCAATTCACAAACCTGCAGAGTTATAAATGATAACTCTCGTCTGCAAATATATTGAGGGAAGGCAAAGAAGAGGATTTGAAATCAAGGCAGAATTGCAGGAAACAGATTTCAGGAGGTAGATTCGAATCGCCTTTAAAGCACATGAAAAGCGGCAAAACGTTGACAATGATGCCCTTGGCCAAAAAGGGCGTATGCGTTTTTTCCTGAATATATTCAGGAAAAAACGCATACGCCCTTTTTGGCCAACCAAGCAACCTGGAAAGGCAAATCAGCGCTACAAAGAAGACTCGCTACCCATCGGTCAAAAGGGCCATGCTGAAAAAAGTCTCAAAACCAGAAATGCAGGACAGGCCATGGAGAAATGGGAGCCTTGCTACACTGATGGGCGGGATGTAAATTGCCAACAGCCACTCTGGAGAAGTGTACGGTGTGTCCTGAAACATCTAAAAAACACAGCTTAGAGAGCATAGGGCACTTCCACTCATGGGGGTATAAATTGGGAAAATGAAAAATCAGCAAGACACAAGCACCCCAAAGTTTAGGGCTGCTCTGTTGACAAGGACCTCCACTTCATTCCACCTTCAATATCCCAGGAAAGAGAAAAATGGATAAAGAAGTTGTGGTCCTTATGTACAATGGAATATCACTCAGCCATGAAATCAATGTCATAAGGCTAGTAGCAGCATGATGAGTGGATTTAGGTACGACGATTCTAAGTGAAATAAGTCACACAGAAAAGGACACTTCTCATAAGGTATCACTTATAGAGGGAATGTCAAAACCGTTACACTTGAACTGAATTACAAAACAGAACAGAGTCACACATGCAGAAAACACACTATGGCTGCTTAACGGGAAAGGTGAGGTGGGGAGATACATAAAACAAGGGTTTCAAATTAGCTCAGATACCGTTCCATAAACCCAATATGTAATAGACAAGACCTACTCCTTGCTCAGAGAACTGGACTCAACACGCCCTATTCACCACACAAGAATATATCTGATTAGTAATAATCTTAAAACCTATGTATTGATATCTCTCTCTTAGTGTGTCAAGTGGGTGTAAAGCGGCATAAACACAGCAGTGAAAAGCAGCTAAACCCCATTATAAAAATAAATTACTTTTACAAACCCATGAAACAAAGACAGTGAAAGAGAGAGAAATTCTTACACAATGCGTTCAGGGGCTGTGATGCAACCTGGATTGACCATATCTAGACCCACAGCTGGATGAGACATAAGGGTGGACACTCTTGGGGCTGAGAGGTTTGGTGAGGTTGGGTGAGCAAATGCAGGCCCTTTAAAGTAATACTGCGTGGTACCCATCGCATGGGTCCCAAATATCCAGGTTGAAGGGCATATTCCTACATCGAAATCATGCATGAGAAAACAAAAAGATGGTACACCATGTGATGGGGAAAGGTTTCTAAAACGCACCTCATTTCTCTTCTCCTTGTGCCCGGGGTCGCTATTCCAGCCGCTTTCCTAGCAATCTCCCTACTTGGAGCATCAGCACCTTTAACCTCCTGTTCCGTACAGGTTGCAATTTGTCCTGAGGATGAACGGGAAGACGGGGAACCAGTGAGAGACTAGCTCTTGTTGTTGGGACAGGCACAGGTCACTCTATTTTCCCATCAGGAAGAAGAATTAACCACAGGCTCCTCCTCCCCCCCGGAACCAGAACAGGGCCTGAAGCCATCCAGTGCTTTTGCGGCCAGCTCCCAAAAAAGCGAGTTGTAAAATGGAGCTTCAGGGCACTGCAATTCACAAACCTGCAGAGTTATAAATGATAACTCTCGTCCGCAAATATATTGAGGGAAGGCAAAGAAGAGGATTTGAAATCAAGGCAGAATTGCAGGAAACAGATTTCAGGAGGTAGATTCGAATCGCCTTTAAAGCACATGAAAAGCGGCAAAACGTTGACAATGATGCCCTTGGCCAAAAAGGGCGTATGCGTTTTTTCCTGAATATATTCAGGAAAAAACGCATACGCCCTTTTTGGCCAACCAAGCAACCTGGAAAGGCAAATCAGCGCTACAAAGAAGACTCGCTACCCATCGGTCAAAAGGGCCATGCTGAAAAAAGTCTCAAAACCAGAAATGCAGGACAGGCCATGGAGAAATGGGAGCCTTGCTACACTGATGGGCGGGATGTAAATTGCCAACAGCCACTCTGGAGAAGTGTACGGTGTGTCCTGAAACATCTAAAAAACACAGCTTAGAGAGCATAGGGCACTTCCACTCATGGGGGTATAAATTGGGAAAATGAAAAATCAGCAAGACACAAGAACCCCAAAGTTTAGGGCTGCTCTGTTGACAAGGACCTCCACTTCATTCCACCTTCAATATCCCAGGAAAGAGAAAAATGGATAAAGAAGTTGTGGTCCTTATGTACAATGGAATATCACTCAGCCATGAAATCAATGTCATAAGGCTAGTAGCAGCATGATGAGTGGATTTAGGTACGACGATTCTAAGTGAAATAAGTCACACAGAAAAGGACACTTCTCATAAGGTATCACTTATAGAGGGAATGTAAAAACCGTTACACTTGAACTGAATTACAAAACAGAACAGAGTCACACATGCAGAAAACACACTATGGCTGCTTAACGGGAAAGGTGAGGTGGGGTGATACATAAAACAAGGGTTTCAAATTAGCTCAGATACCGTTCCATAAACCCAATATGTAATAGACAAGACCTACTCCTTGCTCAGAGAACTGGTCTCAACACGCCCTATTCACCGCACAAGAATATATCTGACTAGTAATAATCTTAAAACCTATGTATTGATATCTCTCTGTTAGTGTGTCAAGTGGGTGTAAAGCGGCAAAAACACAGCAGTGAAAAGCAGCTAAACCCCATTATAAAAATAAATTACTTCGAAAAACCCATGAAACAAAGACAGTGAAAGAGAGAGAAATTCTTACACAATGCGTTCAGGGGCTGTGATGCAACCTGGATTGACCATATCTAGACCCACAGCTGGATGAGACATAAGGGTGGACACTCTTGGGGCTGAGAGGTTTGGTGAGGTTGGGTGAGCAAATGCAGGCCCTTTAAAGTAATACTGCGTGGTACCCATCGCATGGGTCCCAAATATCCAGGTTGAAGGGCATATTCCTACATCGAAATCATGCATGAGAAAACAAAAAGATGGTACACCATGTGATGGGGAAAGGTTTCTAAAACGCACCTCATTTCTCTTCTCCTTGTGCCCGGGGTCGCCATTCCAGCCGCTTTCCTAGCAATCTCCCTACTTGGAGCATCAGCACCTTTAACCTCCTGTTCCGTACAGGTTGCAATTTGTCCTGAGGATGAACGGGAAGACGGGGAACCAGTGAGAGACTAGCTCTTGTTGTTGGGACAGGCACAGGTCACTCTATTTTCCCATCAGGAAGAAGAATTAACCACAGGCTCCTCCTCCCCCCCGGAACCAGAACAGGGCCTGAAGCCATCCAGTGCTTTTGCGGCCAGCTCCCAAAAAAGCGAGTTGTAAAATGGAGCTTCAGGGCACTGCAATTCACAAACCTGCAGAGTTATAAATGATAACTCTCGTCCGCAAATATATTGAGGGAAGGCAAAGAAGAGGATTTGAAATCAAGGCAGAATTGCAGGAAACAGATTTCAGGAGGTAGATTCGAATCGCCTTTAAAGCACATGAAAAGCGGCAAAACGTTGACAATGATGCCCTTGGCCAAAAAGGGCGTATGCGTTTTTTCCTGAATATATTCAGGAAAAAACGCATACGCCCTTTTTGGCCAACCAAGCAACCTGGAAAGGCAAATCAGCGCTACAAAGAAGACTCGCTACCCATCGGTCAAAAGGGCCATGCTGAAAAAAGTCTCAAAACCAGAAATGCAGGACAGGCCATGGAGAAATGGGAGCCTTGCTACACTGATGGGCGGGATGTAAATTGCCAACAGCCACTCTGGAGAAGTGTATGGTGTGTCCTGAAACATCTAAAAAACACAGCTTAGAGAGCATAGGGCACTTCCACTCATGGGGGTATAAATTGGGAAAATGAAAAATCAGCAAGACACAAGCACCCCAAAGTTTAGGGCTGCTCTGTTGACAAGGACCTCCACTTCATTCCACCTTCAATATCCCAGGAAAGAGAAAAATGGATAAAGAAGTTGTGGTCCTTATGTACAATGGAATATCACTCAGCCATGAAATCAATGTCATAAGGCTAGTAGCAGCATGATGAGTGGATTTAGGTACGACGATTCTAAGTGAAATAAGTCACACAGAAAAGGACATTTCTCATAAGGTATCACTTATAGAGGGAATGTAAAAACCGTTACACTTGAACTGAATTACAAAACAGAACAGAGTCACACATGCAGAAAACACACTATGGCTGCTTAACGGGAAAGGTGAGGTGGGGTGATACATAAAACAAGGGTTTCAAATTAGCTCAGATACCGTTCCATAAACCCAATATGTAATAGACAAGACCTACTCCTTGCTCAGAGAACTGGTCTCAACACGCCCTATTCACCGCACAAGAATATATCTGACTAGTAATAATCTTAAAACCTATGTATTGATATCTCTCTGTTAGTGTGTCAAGTGGGTGTAAAGCGGCAAAAACACAGCAGTGAAAAGCAGCTAAACCCCATTATAAAAATAAATTACTTCGAAAAACCCATGAAACAAAGACAGTGAAAGAGAGAGAAATTCTTACACAATGCGTTCAGGGGCTGTGATGCAACCTGGATTGACCATATCTAGACCCACAGCTGGATGAGACATAAGGGTGGACACTCTTGGGGCTGAGAGGTTTGGTGAGGTTGGGTGAGCAAATGCAGGCCCTTTAAAGTAATACTGCGTGGTACCCATCGCATGGGTCCCAAATCTCCAGGTTCAAGGGCATATTCCTACATCGAAATCATGCAAGAGAAAACAAAAAGATGGTACACCATGTGATGGGGAAAGGTTTCTAACCAAGCAACCTGGAAAGGCAAATCAGCGCTACAAAGAAGACTCGCTACCCATCGGTCAAAAGGGCCATGCTGAAAAAAGTCTCAAAACCAGAAATGCAGGACAGGCCATGGAGAAATGGGAGCCTTGCTACACTGATGGGCGGGATGTAAATTGCCAACAGCCACTCTGGAGAAGTGTACGGTGTGTCCTGAAACATCTAAAAAACACAGCTTAGAGAGCATAGGGCACTTCCACTCATGGGGGTATAAATTGGGAAAATGAAAAATCAGCAAGACACAAGAACCCCAAAGTTTAGGGCTGCTCTGTTGACAAGGACCTCCACTTCATTCCACCTTCAATATCCCAGGAAAGAGAAAAATGGATAAAGAAGTTGTGGTCCTTATGTACAATGGAATATCACTCAGCCATGAAATCAATGTCATAAGGCTAGTAGCAGCATGATGAGTGGATTTAGGTACGACGATTCTAAGTGAAATAAGTCACACAGAAAAGGACACTTCTCATAAGGTATCACTTATAGAGGGAATGTAAAAACCGTTACACTTGAACTGAATTACAAAACAGAACAGAGTCACACATGCAGAAAACACACTATGGCTGCTTAACGGGAAAGGTGAGGTGGGGAGATACATAAAACAAGGGTTTCAAATTAGCTCAGATACCGTTCCATAAACCCAATATGTAATAGACAAGACCTACTCCTTGCTCAGAGAACTGGACTCAACACGCCCTATTCACCACACAAGAATATATCTGATTAGTAATAATCTTAAAACCTATGTAGTGATATCTCTCTCTTAGTGTGTCAAGTGGGTGTAAAGCGGCATAAACACAGCAGTGAAAAGCAGCTAAACCCCATTATAAAAATAAATTACTTTTACAAACCCATGAAACAAAGACAGTGAAAGAGAGAGAAATTCTTACACAATGCGTTCAGGGGCTGTGATGCAACCTGGATTGACCATATCTAGACCCACAGCTGGATGAGACATAAGGGTGGACACTCTTGGGGCTGAGAGGTTTGGTGAGGTTGGGTGAGCAAATGCAGGCCCTTTAAAGTAATACTGCGTGGTACCCATCGCATGGGTCCCAAATATCCAGGTTGAAGGGCATATTCCTACATCGAAATCATGCATGAGAAAACAAAAAGATGGTACACCATGTGATGGGGAAAGGTTTCTAAAACGCACCTCATTTCTCTTCTCCTTGTGCCCGGGGTCGCCATTCCAGCCGCTTTCCTAGCAATCTCCCTACTTGGAGCATCAGCACCTTTAACCTCCTGTTCCGTACAGGTTGCAATTTGTCCTGAGGATGAACGGGAAGACGGGGAACCAGTGAGAGACTAGCTCTTGTTGTTGGGACAGGCACAGGTCACTCTATTTTCCCATCAGGAAGAAGAATTAACCACAGGCTCCTCCTCCCCCCCGGAACCAGAACAGGGCCTGAAGCCATCCAGTGCTTTTGCGGCCAGCTCCCAAAAAAGCGAGTTGTAAAATGGAGCTTCAGGGCACTGCAATTCACAAACCTGCAGAGTTATAAATGATAACTCTCGTCCGCAAATATATTGAGGGAAGGCAAAGAAGAGGATTTGAAATCAAGGCAGAATTGCAGGAAACAGATTTCAGGAGGTAGATTCGAATCGCCTTTAAAGCACATGAAAAGCGGCAAAACGTTGACAATGATGCCCTTGGCCAAAAAGGGCGTATGCGTTTTTTCCTGAATATATTCAGGAAAAAACGCATACGCCCTTTTTGGCCAACCAAGCAACCTGGAAAGACAAATCAGCGCTACAAAGAAGACTCGCTACCCATCGGTCAAAAGGGCCATGCTGAAAAAAGTCTCAAAACCAGAAATGCAGGACAGGCCATGGAGAAATGGGAGCCTTGCTACACTGATGGGCGGGATGTAAATTGCCAACAGCCACTCTGGAGAAGTGTACGGTGTGTCCTGAAACATCTAAAAAACACAGCTTAGAGAGCATAGGGCACTTCCACTCATGGGGGTATAAATTGGGAAAATGAAAAATCAGCAAGACACAAGCACCCCAAAGTTTAGGGCTGCTCTGTTGACAAGGACCTCCACTTCATTCCACCTTCAATATCCCAGGAAAGAGAAAAATGGATAAAGAAGTTGTGGTCCTTATGTACAATGGAATATCACTCAGCCATGAAATCAATGTCATAAGGCTAGTAGCAGCATGATGAGTGGATTTAGGTACGACGATTCTAAGTGAAATAAGTCACACAGAAAAGGACACTTCTCATAAGGTATCACTTATAGAGGGAATGTAAAAACCGTTACACTTGAACTGAATTACAAAACAGAACAGAGTCACACATGCAGAAAACACACTATGGCTGCTTAACGGGAAAGGTGAGGTGGGGTGATACATAAAACAAGGGTTTCAAATTAGCTCAGATACCGTTCCATAAACCCAATATGTAATAGACAAGACCTACTCCTTGCTCAGAGAACTGGTCTCAACACGCCCTATTCACCGCACAAGAATATATCTGACTAGTAATAATCTTAAAACCTATGTATTGATATCTCTCTGTTAGTGTGTCAAGTGGGTGTAAAGCGGCAAAAACACAGCAGTGAAAAGCAGCTAAACCCCATTATAAAAATAAATTACTTCGAAAAACCCATGAAACAAAGACAGTGAAAGAGAGAGAAATTCTTACACAATGCGTTCAGGGGCTGTGATGCAACCTGGATTGACCATATCTAGACCCACAGCTGGATGAGACATAAGGGTGGACACTCTTGGGGCTGAGAGGTTTGGTGAGGTTGGGTGAGCAAATGCAGGCCCTTTAAAGTAATACTGCGTGGTACCCATCGCATGGGTCCCAAATATCCAGATTGAAGGGCATATTCCTACATCGAAATCATGCATGAGAAAACAAAAAGATGGTACACCATGTGATGGGGAAAGGTTTCTAAAACGCACCTCATTTCTCTTCTCCTTGTGCCCGGGGTCGCCATTCCAGCCGCTTTCCTAGCAATCTCCCTACTTGGAGCATCAGCACCTTTAACCTCCTGTTCCGTACAGGTTGCAATTTGTCCTGAGGATGAACGGGAAGACGGGGAACCAGTGAGAGACTAGCTCTTGTTGTTGGGACAGGCACAGGTCACTCTATTTTCCCATCAGGAAGAAGAATTAACCACAGGCTCCTCCTCCCCCCCGGAACCAGAACAGGGCCTGAAGCCATCCAGTGCTTTTGCGGCCAGCTCCCAAAAAAGCGAGTTGTAAAATGGAGCTTCAGGGCACTGCAATTCACAAACCTGCAGAGTTATAAATGATAACTCTCGTCCGCAAATATATTGAGGGAAGGCAAAGAAGAGGATTTGAAATCAAGGCAGAATTGCAGGAAACAGATTTCAGGAGGTAGATTCGAATCGCCTTTAAAGCACATGAAAAGCGGCAAAACGTTGACAATGATGCCCTTGGCCAAAAAGGGCGTATGCGTTTTTTCCTGAATATATTCAGGAAAAAACGCATACGCCCTTTTTGGCCAACCAAGCAACCTGGAAAGGCAAATCAGCGCTACAAAGAAGACTCGCTACCCATCGGTCAAAAGGGCCATGCTGAAAAAAGTCTCAAAACCAGAAATGCAGGACAGGCCATGGAGAAATGGGAGCCTTGCTACACTGATGGGCGGGATGTAAATTGCCAACAGCCACTCTGGAGAAGTGTACGGTGTGTCCTGAAACATCTAAAAAACACAGCTTAGAGAGCATAGGGCACTTCCACTCATGGGGGTATAAATTGGGAAAATGAAAAATCAGCAAGACACAAGCACCCCAAAGTTTAGGGCTGCTCTGTTGACAAGGACCTCCACTTCATTCCACCTTCAATATCCCAGGAAAGAGAAAAATGGATAAAGAAGTTTTGGTCCTTATGTACAATGGAATATCACTCAGCCATGAAATCAATGTCATAAGGCTAGTAGCAGCATGATGAGTGGATTTAGGTACGACGATTCTAAGTGAAATAAGTCACACAGAAAAGGACACTTCTCATAAGGTATCACTTATAGAGGGAATGTAAAAACCGTTACACTTGAACTGAATTACAAAACAGAACAGAGTCACACATGCAGAAAACACACTATGGCTGCTTAACGGGAAAGGTGAGGTGGGGTGATACATAAAACAAGGGTTTCAAATTAGCTCAGATACCGTTCCATAAACCCAATATGTAATAGACAAGACCTACTCCTTGCTCAGAGAACTGGTCTCAACACGCCCTATTCACCGCACAAGAATATATCTGACTAGTAATAATCTTAAAACCTATGTATTGATATCTCTCTGTTAGTGTGTCAAGTGGGTGTAAAGCGGCAAAAACACAGCAGTGAAAAGCAGCTAAACCCCATTATAAAAATAAATTACTTCGAAAAACCCATGAAACAAAGACAGTGAAAGAGAGAGAAATTCTTACACAATGCGTTCAGGGGCTGTGATGCAACCTGGATTGACCATATCTAGACCCACAGCTGAATGAGACATAAGGGTGGACACTCTTGGGGCTGAGAGGTTTGGTGAGGTTGGGTGAGCAAATGCAGGCCCTTTAAAGTAATACTGCGTGGTACCCATCGCATGGGTCCCAAATCTCCAGGTTCAAGGGCATATTCCTACATCGAAATCATGCATGAGAAAACAAAAAGATGGTACACCATGTGATGGGGAAAGGTTTCTAACCAAGCAACCTGGAAAGGCAAATCAGCGCTACAAAGAAGACTCGCTACCCATCGGTCAAAAGGGCCATGCTGAAAAAAGTCTCAAAACCAGAAATGCAGGACAGGCCATGGAGAAATGGGAGCCTTGCTACACTGATGGGCGGGATGTAAATTGCCAACAGCCACTCTGGAGAAGTGTACGGTGTGTCCTGAAACATCTAAAAAACACAGCTTAGAGAGCATAGGGCACTTCCACTCATGGGGGTATAAATTGGGAAAATGAAAAATCAGCAAGACACAAGCACCCCAAAGTTTAGGGCTGCTCTGTTGACAAGGACCTCCACTTCATTCCACCTTCAATATCCCAGGAAAGAGAAAAATGGATAAAGAAGTTGTGGTCCTTATGTACAATGGAATATCACTCAGCCATGAAATCAATGTCATAAGGCTAGTAGCAGCATGATGAGTGGATTTAGGTACGACGATTCTAAGTGAAATAAGTCACACAGAAAAGGACACTTCTCATAAGGTATCACTTATAGAGGGAATGTCAAAACCATTACACTTGAACTGAATTACAAAACAGAACAGAGTCACACATGCAGAAAACACACTATGGCTGCTTAACGGGAAAGGTGAGGTGGGGAGATACATAAAACAGGGGTTTCAAATTAGCTCAGATACCGTTCCATAAACCCAATATGTAATAGACAAGACCTACTCCTTGCTCAGAGAACTGGACTCAACACGCCCTATTCACCACACAAGAATATATCTGATTAGTAATAATCTTAAAACCTATGTATTGATATCTCTCTCTTAGTGTGTCAAGTGGGTGTAAAGCGGCATAAACACAGCAGTGAAAAGCAGCTAAACCCCATTATAAAAATAAATTACTTTTACAAACCCATGAAACAAAGACAGTGAAAGAGAGAGAAATTCTTACACAATGCGTTCAGGGGCTGTGATGCAACCTGGATTGACCATATCTAGACCCACAGCTGGATGAGACATAAGGGTGGACACTCTTGGGGCTGAGAGGTTTGGTGAGGTTGGGTGAGCAAATGCAGGCCCTTTAAAGTAATACTGCGTGGTACCCATCGCATGGGTCCCAAATATCCAGGTTGAAGGGCATATTCCTACATCGAAATCATGCATGAGAAAACAAAAAGATGGTACACCATGTGATGGGGAAAGGTTTCTAAAACGCACCTCATTTCTCTTCTCCTTGTGCCCGGGGTCACCATTCCAGCCGCTTTCCTAGCAATCTCCCTACTTGGAGCATCAGCACCTTTAACCTCCTGTTCCGTACAGGTTGCAATTTGTCCTGAGGATGAACGGGAAGACGGGGAACCAGTGAGAGACTAGCTCTTGTTGTTGGGACAGGCACAGGTCACTCTATTTTCCCATCAGGAAGAAGAATTAACCACAGGCTCCTCCTCCCCCCCGGAACCAGAACAGGGCCTGAAGCCATCCAGTGCTTTTGCGGCCAGCTCCCAAAAAAGCGAGTTGTAAAATGGAGGTTCAGGGCACTGCAATTCACAAACCTGCAGAGTTATAAATGATAACTCTCGTCCGCAAATATATTGAGGGAAGGCAAAGAAGAGGATTTGAAATCAAGGCAGAATTGCAGGAAACAGATTTCAGGAGGTAGATTCGAATCGCCTTTAAAGCACATGAAAAGCGGCAAAACGTTGACAATGATGCCCTTGGCCAAAAAGGGCGTATGCGTTTTTTCCTGAATATATTCAGGAAAAAACGCATACGCCCTTTTTGGCCAACCAAGCAACCTGGAAAGGCAAATCAGCGCTACAAAGAAGACTCGCTACCCATCGGTCAAAAGGGCCATGCTGAAAAAAGTCTCAAAACCAGAAATGCAGGACAGGCCATGGAGAAATGGGAGCCTTGCTACACTGATGGGCGGGATGTAAATTGCCAACAGCCACTCTGGAGAAGTGTACGGTGTGTCCTGAAACATCTAAAAAACACAGCTTAGAGAGCATAGGGCACTTCCACTCATGGGGGTATAAATTGGGAAAATGAAAAATCAGCAAGACACAAGCACCCCAAAGTTTAGGGCTGCTCTGTTGACAAGGACCTCCACTTCATTCCACCTTCAATATCCCAGGAAAGAGAAAAATGGATAAAGAAGTTGTGGTCCTTATGTACAATGGAATATCACTCAGCCATGAAATCAATGTCATAAGGCTAGTAGCAGCATGATGAGTGGATTTAGGTACGACGATTCTAAGTGAAATAAGTCACACAGAAAAGGACACTTCTCATAAGGTATCACTTATAGAGGGAATGTCAAAACCGTTACACTTGAACTGAATTACAAAACAGAACAGAGTCACACATGCAGAAAACACACTATGGCTGCTTAACGGGAAAGGTGAGGTGGGGAGATACATAAAACAAGGGTTTCAAATTAGCTCAGATACCGTTCCATAAACCCAATATGTAATAGACAAGACCTACTCCTTGCTCAGAGAACTGGACTCAACACGCCCTATTCACCACACAAGAATATATCTGATTAGTAATAATCTTAAAACCTATGTATTGATATCTCTCTCTTAGTGTGTCAAGTGGGTGTAAAGCGGCATAAACACAGCAGTGAAAAGCAGCTAAACCCCATTATAAAAATAAATTACTTTTACAAACCCATGAAACAAAGACAGTGAAAGAGAGAGAAATTCTTACACAATGCGTTCAGGGGCTGTGATGCAACCTGGATTGACCATATCTAGACCCACAGCTGGATGAGACATAAGGGTGGACACTCTTGGGGCTGAGAGGTTTGGTGAGGTTGGGTGAGCAAATGCAGGCCCTTTAAAGTAATACTGCGTGGTACCCATCGCATGGGTCCCAAATCTCCAGGTTCAAGGGCATATTCCTACATCGAAATCATGCATGAGAAAACAAAAAGATGGTACACCATGTGATGGGGAAAGGTTTCTAAAACGCACCTCATTTCTCTTCTCCTTGTGCCCGGGGTCGCCATTCCAGCCGCTTTCCTAGCAATCTCCCTACTTGGAGCATCAGTACCTTTAACCTCCTGTTCCGTACAGGTTGCAATTTGTCCTGAGGATGAACGGGAAGACGGGGAACCAGTGAGAGACTAGCTCTTGTTGTTGGGACAGGCACAGGTCACTCTATTTTCCCATCAGGAAGAAGAATTAACCACAGGCTCCTCCTCCCCCCCGGAACCAGAACAGGGCCTGAAGCCATCCAGTGCTTTTGCGGCCAGCTCCCAAAAAAGCGAGTTGTAAAATGGAGCTTCAGGGCACTGCAATTCACAAACCTGCAGAGTTATAAATGATAACTCTCGTCCGCAAATATATTGAGGGAAGGCAAAGAAGAGGATTTGAAATCAAGGCAGAATTGCAGGAAACAGATTTCAGGAGGTAGATTCGAATCGCCTTTAAAGCACATGAAAAGCGGCAAAACGTTGACAATGATGCCCTTGGCCAAAAAGGGCGTATGCGCTTTTTCCTGAATATATTCAGGAAAAAACGCATACGCCCTTTTTGGCCAACCAAGCAACCTGGAAAGGCAAATCAGCGCTACAAAGAAGACTCGCTACCCATCGGTCAAAAGGGCCATGCTGAAAAAAGTCTCAAAACCAGAAATGCAGGACAGGCCATGGAGAAATGGGAGCCTTGCTACACTGATGGGCGGGATGTAAATTGCCAACAGCCACTCTGGAGAAGTGTACGGTGTGTCCTGAAACATCTAAAAAACACAGCTTAGAGAGCATAGGGCACTTCCACTCATGGGGGTATAAATTGGGAAAATGAAAAATCAGCAAGACACAAGCACCCCAAAGTTTAGGGCTGCTCTGTTGACAAGGACCTCCACTTCATTCCACCTTCAATATCCCAGGAAAGAGAAAAATGGATAAAGAAGTTTTGGTCCTTATGTACAATGGAATATCACTCAGCCATGAAATCAATGTCATAAGGCTAGTAGCAGCATGATGAGTGGATTTAGGTACGACGATTCTAAGTGAAATAAGTCACACAGAAAAGGACACTTCTCATAAGGTATCACTTATACAGGGAATGTAAAACCCGTTACACTTGAACTGAATTACAAAACAGAACAGAGTCACACATGCAGAAAACACACTATGGCTGCTTAACGGGAAAGGTGAGGTGGGGTGATACATAAAACAAGGGTTTCAAATTAGCTCAGATACCGTTCCATAAACCCAATATGTAATAGACAAGACCTACTCCTTGCTCAGAGAACTGGACTCAACACGCCCTATTCACCGCAAAAGAATATATCTGACTAGTAATAATCTTAAAACCTATGTATTGATATCTCTCTGTTAGTGTGTCAAGTGGGTGTAAAGCGGCAAAAACACAGCAGTGAAAAGCAGCTAAACCCCATTATAAAAATAAATTACTTTTACAAACCCATGAAACAAAGACAGTGAAAGAGAGAGAAATTCTTACACAATGCGTTCAGGGGCTGTGATGCAACCTGGATTGACCATATCTAGACCCACAGCTGGATGAGACATAAGGGTGGACACTCTTGGGGCTGAGAGGTTTGGTGAGGTTGGGTGAGCAAATGCAGGCCCTTTAAAGTAATACTGCGTGGTACCCATCGCATGGGTCCCAAATCTCCAGGTTCAAGGGCATATTCCTACATCGAAATCATGCATGAGAAAACAAAAAGATGGTACACCATGTGATGGGGAAAGGTTTCTAACCAAGCAACCTGGAAAGGCAAATCAGCGCTACAAAGAAGACTCGCTACCCATCGGTCAAAAGGGCCATGCTGAAAAAAGTCTCAAAACCAGAAATGCAGGACAGGCCATGGAGAAATGGGAGCCTTGCTACACTGATGGGCGGGATGTAAATTGCCAACAGCCACTCTGGAGAAGTGTACGGTGTGTCCTGAAACATCTAAAAAACACAGCTTAGAGAGCATAGGGCACTTCCACTCATGGGGGTATAAATTGGGAAAATGAAAAATCAGCAAGACACAAGCACCCCAAAGTTTAGGGCTGCTCTGTTGACAAGGACCTCCACTTCATTCCACCTTCAATATCCCAGGAAAGAGAAAAATGGATAAAGAAGTTGTGGTCCTTATGTACAATGGAATATCACTCAGCCATGAAATCAATGTCATAAGGCTAGTAGCAGCATGATGAGTGGATTTAGGTACGACGATTCTAAGTGAAATAAGTCACACAGAAAAGGACACTTCTCATAAGGTATCACTTATAGAGGGAATGTCAAAACCGTTACACTTGAACTGAATTACAAAACAGAACAGAGTCACACATGCAGAAAACACACTATGGCTGCTTAACGGGAAAGGTGAGGTGGGGTGATACATAAAACAAGGGTTTCAAATTAGCTCAGATACCGTTCCATAAACCCAATATGTAATAGACAAGACCTACTCCTTGCTCAGAGAACTGGTCTCAACACGCCCTATTCACCGCAAAAAATATATCTGACTAGTAATAATCTTAAAACCTATGTATTGATATCTCTCTGTTAGTGTGTCAAGTGGGTGTAAAGCGGCAAAAACACAGCAGTGAAAAGCAGCTAAACCCCATTATAAAAATAAATTACTTCGAAAAACCCATGAAACAAAGACAGTGAAAGAGAGAGAAATTCTTACACAATGCGTTCAGGGGCTGTGATGCAACCTGGATTGACCATATCTAGACCCACAGCTGGATGAGACATAAGGGTGGACACTCTTGGGGCTGAGAGGTTTGGTGAGGTTGGGTGAGCAAATGCAGGCCCTTTAAAGTAATACTGCGTGGTACCCATCGCATGGGTCCCAAATCTCCAGGTTCAAGGGCATATTCCTACATCGAAATCATGCATGAGAAAACAAAAAGATGGTACACCATGTG
The DNA here is from genome assembly GCF_028023285.1 of Balaenoptera ricei. Taxonomy (NCBI): domain Eukaryota; kingdom Metazoa; phylum Chordata; class Mammalia; order Artiodactyla; family Balaenopteridae; genus Balaenoptera; species Balaenoptera ricei. The sequence continues at coordinate 22,984,141 of NC_082657.1, read as the reverse complement.
ATGGGGAAAGGTTTCTAAAACGCACTTCATTTCTCTTCTCCTTGTGCCCGGGGTCGCCATTCCAGCCGCTTTACTAACAATCTCCCTACTTGGAGCATCAGCACCTTTAACCTCCTGTTCCGTACAGGTTGCAATTTGTCCTGAGGATGAACGGGAAGACGGGGAACCAGTGAGAGACTAGCTCTTGTTGTTGGGACAGGCACAGGTCACTCTATTTTCCCATCAGGAAGAAGAATTAACCACAGGCTCCTCCTCCCCCCCGGAACCAGAACAGGGCCTGAAGCCATCCAGTGCTTTTGCGGCCAGCTCCCAAAAAAGCGAGTTGTAAAATGGAGCTTCAGGGCACTGCAATTCACAAACCTGCAGAGTTATAAATGATAACTCTCGTCCGCAAATATATTGAGGGAAGGCAAAGAAGAGGATTTGAAATCAAGGCAGAATTGCAGGAAACAGATTTCAGGAGGTAGATTCGAATCGCCTTTAAAGCACATGAAAAGCGGCAAAACGTTGACAATGATGCCCTTGGCCAAAAAGGGCGTATGCGTTTTTTCCTGAATATATTCAGGAAAAAACGCATACGCCCTTTTTGGCCAACCAAGCAACCTGGAAAGGCAAATCAGCGCTACAAAGAAGACTCGCTACCCATCGGTCAAAAGGGCCATGCTGAAAAAAGTCTCAAAACCAGAAATGCAGGACAGGCCATGGAGAAATGGGAGCCTTGCTACACTGATGGGCGGGATGTAAATTGCCAACAGCCACTCTGGAGAAGTGTACGGTGTGTCCTGAAACATCTAAAAAACACAGCTTAGAGAGCATAGGGCACTTCCACTCATGGGGGTATAAATTGGGAAAATGAAAAATCAGCAAGACACAAGCACCCCAAAGTTTAGGGCTGCTCTGTTGACAAGGACCTCCACTTCATTCCACCTTCAATATCCCAGGAAAGAGAAAAATGGATAAAGAAGTTGTGGTCCTTATGTACAATGGAATATCACTCAGCCATGAAATCAATGTCATAAGGCTAGTAGCAGCATGATGAGTGGATTTAGGTACGACGATTCTAAGTGAAATAAGTCACACAGAAAAGGACACTTCTCATAAGGTATCACTTATAGAGGGAATGTCAAAACCGTTACACTTGAACTGAATTACAAAACAGAACAGAGTCACACATGCAGAAAACACACTATGGCTGCTTAACGGGAAAGGTGAGGTGGGGAGATACATAAAACAAGGGTTTCAAATTAGCTCAGATACCGTTCCATAAACCCAATATGTAATAGACAAGACCTACTCCTTGCTCAGAGAACTGGACTCAACACGCCCTATTCACCACACAAGAATATATCTGATTAGTAATAATCTTAAAACCTATGTATTGATATCTCTCTCTTAGTGTGTCAAGTGGGTGTAAAGCGGCATAAACACAGCAGCGAAAAGCAGCTAAACCCCATTATAAAAATAAATTACTTTTACAAACCCATGAAACAAAGACAGTGAAAGAGAGAGAAATTCTTACACAATGCGTTCAGGGGCTGTGATGCAACCTGGATTGACCATATCTAGACCCACAGCTGGATGAGACATAAGGGTGGACACTCTTGGGGCTGAGAGGTTTGGTGAGGTTGGGTGAGCAAATGCAGGCCCTTTAAAGTAATACTGCGTGGTACCCATCGCATGGGTCCCAAATATCCAGATTGAAGGGCATATTCCTACATCGAAATCATGCATGAGAAAACAAAAAGATGGTACACCATGTGATGGGGAAAGGTTTCTAAAACGCACCTCATTTCTCTTCTCCTTGTGCCCGGGGTCGCCATTCCAGCCGCTTTCCTAGCAATCTCCCTACTTGGAGCATCAGCACCTTTAACCTCCTGTTCCGTACAGGTTGCAATTTGTCCTGAGGATGAACGGGAAGACGGGGAACCAGTGAGAGACTAGCTCTTGTTGTTGGGACAGGCACAGGTCACTCTATTTTCCCATCAGGAAGAAGAATTAACCACAGGCTCCTCCTCCCCCCCGGAACCAGAACAGGGCCTGAAGCCATCCAGTGCTTTTGCGGCCAGCTCCCAAAAAAGCGAGTTGTAAAATGGAGCTTCAGGGCACTGCAATTCACAAACCTGCAGAGTTATAAATGATAACTCTCGTCCGCAAATATATTGAGGGAAGGCAAAGAAGAGGATTTGAAATCAAGGCAGAATTGCAGGAAACAGATTTCAGGAGGTAGATTCGAATCGCCTTTAAAGCACATGAAAAGCGGCAAAACGTTGACAATGATGCCCTTGGCCAAAAAGGGCGTATGCGTTTTTTCCTGAATATATTCAGGAAAAAACGCATACGCCCTTTTTGGCCAACCAAGCAACCTGGAAAGGCAAATCAGCGCTACAAAGAAGACTCGCTACCCATCGGTCAAAAGGGCCATGCTGAAAAAAGTCTCAAAACCAGAAATGCAGGACAGGCCATGGAGAAATGGGAGCCTTGCTACACTGATGGGCGGGATGTAAATTGCCAACAGCCACTCTGGAGAAGTGTACGGTGTGTCCTGAAACATCTAAAAAACACAGCTTAGAGAGCATAGGGCACTTCCACTCATGGGGGTATAAATTGGGAAAATGAAAAATCAGCAAGACACAAGCACCCCAAAGTTTAGGGCTGCTCTGTTGACAAGGACCTCCACTTCATTCCACCTTCAATATCCCAGGAAAGAGAAAAATGGATAAAGAAGTTGTGGTCCTTATGTACAATGGAATATCACTCAGCCATGAAATCAATGTCATAAGGCTAGTAGCAGCATGATGAGTGGATTTAGGTACGACGATTCTAAGTGAAATAAGTCACACAGAAAAGGACACTTCTCATAAGGTATCACTTATAGAGGGAATGTCAAAACCGTTACACTTGAACTGAATTACAAAACAGAACAGAGTCACACATGCAGAAAACACACTATGGCTGCTTAACGGGAAAGGTGAGGTGGGGTGATACATAAAACAAGGGTTTCAAATTACCTCAGATACCGTTCCATAAACCCAATATGTAATAGACAAGACCTACTCCTTGCTCAGAGAACTGGTCTCAACACGCCCTATTCACCGCAAAAGAATATATCTGACTAGTAATAATCTTAAAACCTATGTATTGATATCTCTCTGTTAGTGTGTCAAGTGGGTGTAAAGCGGCAAAAACACAGCAGTGAAAAGCAGCTAAACCCCATTATAAAAATAAATTACTTCGAAAAACCCATGAAACAAAGACAGTGAAAGAGAGAGAAATTCTTACACAATGCGTTCAGGGGCTGTGATGCAACCTGGATTGACCATATCTAGACCCACAGCTGGATGAGACATAAGGGTGGACACTCTTGGGGCTGAGAGGTTTGGTGAGGTTGGGTGAGCAAATGCAGGCCCTTTAAAGTAATACTGCGTGGTACCCATCGCATGGGTCCCAAATCTCCAGGTTCAAGGGCATATTCCTACATCGAAATCATGCATGAGAAAACAAAAAGATGGTACACCATGTGATGGGGAAAGGTTTCTAACCAAGCAACCTGGAAAGGCAAATCAGCGCTACAAAGAAGACTCGCTACCCATCGGTCAAAAGGGCCATGCTGAAAAAAGTCTCAAAACCAGAAATGCAGGACAGGCCATGGAGAAATGGGAGCCTTGCTACACTGATGGGCGGGATGTAAATTGCCAACAGCCACTCTGGAGAAGTGTACGGTGTGTCCTGAAACATCTAAAAAACACAGCTTAGAGAGCATAGGGCACTTCCACTCAGGGGGGTATAAATTGGGAAAATGAAAAATCAGCAAGACACAAGCACCCCAAAGTTTAGGGCTGCTCTGTTGACAAGGACCTCCACTTCATTCCACCTTCAATATCCCAGGAAAGAGAAAAATGGATAAAGAAGTTGTGGTCCTTATGTACAATGGAATATCACTCAGCCATGAAATCAATGTCATAAGGCTAGTAGCAGCATGATGAGTGGATTTAGGTACGACGATTCTAAGTGAAATAAGTCACACAGAAAAGGACACTTCTCATAAGGTATCACTTATAGAGGGAATGTCAAAACCGTTACACTTGAACTGAATTACAAAACAGAACAGAGTCACACATGCAGAAAACACACTATGGCTGCTTAACGGGAAAGGTGAGGTGGGGTGATACATAAAACAAGGGTTTCAAATTAGCTCAGATACCGTTCCATAAACCCAATATGTAATAGACAAGACCTACTCCTTGCTCAGAGAACTGGACTCAACACGCCCTATTCACCGCACAAGAATATATCTGACTAGTAATAATCTTAAAACCTATGTATTGATATCTCCCTCTTAGTGTGTCAAGTGGGTGTAAAGCGGCATAAACACAGCAGTGAAAAGCAGCTAAACCCCATTATAAAAATAAATTACTTCGAAAAACCCATGAAACAAAGACAGTGAAAGAGAGAGAAATTCTTACACAATGCGTTCAGGGGCTGTGATGCAACATGGATTGACCATATCTAGACCCACAGCTGGATGAGACATAAGGGTGGACACTCTTGGGGCTGAGAGGTTTGGTGAGGTTGGGTGAGCAAATGCAGACCCTTTAAAGTAATACTGCGTGGTACCCATCGCATGGGTCCCAAATCTCCAGGTTCAAGGGCATCTTCCTACATCGAAAACATGCATGAGAAAACAAAAAGATGGTACACCATGTGATGGGGAAAGGTTTCTAAAACGCACTTCATTTCTCTTCTCCTTGTGCCCGGGGTCGCCATTCCAGCCGCTTTCCTAGCAATCTCCCTACTTGGAGCATCAGCACCTTTAACCTCCTGTTCCGTACAGGTTGCAATTTGTCCTGAGGATGAACGGGAAGATGGGGAACCAGTGAGAGACTAGCTCTTGGTGTTGGGACAGGCACAGGTCACTCTATTTTCCCATCAGGAAGAAGAATTAACCACAGGCTCATCCTCCCCCCCGGAACCAGAACAGGGCCTGAAGCCATCCAGTGCTTTTGCGGCCAGCTCCCAAAAAAGCGAGTTGTAAAATGGAGCTTCAGGGCACTGCAATTCACAAACCTGCAGAGTTATAAATGATAACTCTCGTCCACAAATATATTGAGGGAAGGCAAAGAAGAGGATTTGAAATCAAGGCAGAATTGCAGAAAACAGATTTCAGGAGGTAGATTCGAATCGCCTTTAAAGCACATGAAAAGCGGCAAAACGTTGACAATGATGCCCTTGGCCAAAAAGGGCGTATGCGTTTTTTCCTGAATATATTCAGGAAAAAACGCATACGCCCTTTTTGGCCAACCAAGCAACCTGGAAAGGCAAATCAGCGCTACAAAGAAGACTCGCTACCCATCGGTCAAAAGGGCCATGCTGAAAAAAGTCTCAAAACCAGAAATGCAGGACAGGCCATGGAGAAATGGGAGCCTTGCTACACTGATGGGCGGGATGTAAATTGCCAACAGCCACTCTGGAGAAGTGTACGGTGTGTCCTGAAACATCTAAAAAACACAGCTTAGAGAGCATAGGGCACTTCCACTCATGGGGGTATAAATTGGGAAAATGAAAAATCAGCAAGACACAAGCACCCCAAAGTTTAGGGCTGCTCTGTTGACAAGGACCTCCACTTCATTCCACCTTCAATATCCCAGGAAAGAGAAAAATGGATAAAGAAGTTGTGGTCCTTATGTACAATGGAATATCACTCAGCCATGAAATCAATGTCATAAGGCTAGTAGCAGCATGATGAGTGGATTTAGGTACGACGATTCTAAGTGAAATAAGTCACACAGAAAAGGACACTTCTCATAAGGTATCACTTATACAGGGAATGTAAAAACCGTTACACTTGAACTGAATTACAAAACAGAACAGAGTCACACATGCAGAAAACACACTATGGCTGCTTAACGGGAAAGGTGAGGTGGGGAGATACATAAAACAAGGGTTTCAAATTAGCTCAGATACCGTTCCATAAACCCAATATGTAATAGACAAGACCTACTCCTTGCTCAGAGAACTGGACTCAACACGCCCTATTCACCACACAAGAATATATCTGATTAGTAATAATCTTAAAACCTATGTATTGATATCTCTCTCTTAGTGTGTCAAGTGGGTGTAAAGCGGCATAAACACAGCAGCGAAAAGCAGCTAAACCCCATTATAAAAATAAATTACTTTTACAAACCCATGAAACAAAGACAGTGAAAGAGAGAGAAATTCTTACACAATGCGTTCAGGGGCTGTGATGCAACCTGGATTGACCATATCTAGACCCACAGCTGGATGAGACATAAGGGTGGACACTCTTGGGGCTGAGAGGTTTGGTGAGGTTGGGTGAGCAAATGTAGGCCCTTTAAAGTAATACTGCGTGGTACCCATCGCATGGGTCCCAAATATCCAGGTTGAAGGGCATATTCCTACATCGAAATCATGCATGAGAAAACAAAAAATGGTACACCATGTGATGGGGAAAGGTTTCTAAAACGCACCTCATTTCTCTTCTCCTTGTGCCCGGGGTCGCCATTCCAGCCGCTTTCCTAGCAATCTCCCTACTTGGAGCATCAGCACCTTTAACCTCCTGTTCCGTACAGGTTGCAATTTGTCCTGAGGATGAACGGGAAGACGGGGAACCAGTGAGAGACTAGCTCTTGTTGTTGGGACAGGCACAGGTCACTCTATTTTCCCATCAGGAAGAAGAATTAACCACAGGCTCCTCCTCCCCCCCGGAACCAGAACAGGGCCTGAAGCCATCCAGTGCTTTTGCGGCCAGCTCCCAAAAAAGCGAGTTGTAAAATGGAGCTTCAGGGCACTGCAATTCACAAACCTGCAGAGTTATAAATGATAACTCTCGTCCGCAAATATATTGAGGGAAGGCAAAGAAGAGGATTTGAAATCAAGGCAGAATTGCAGGAAACAGATTTCAGGAGGTAGATTCGAATCGCCTTTAAAGCACATGAAAAGCGGCAAAACGTTGACAATGATGCCCTTGGCCAAAAAGGGCGTATGCGTTTTTTCCTGAATATATTCAGGAAAAAACGCATACGCCCTTTTTGGCCAACCAAGCAACCTGGAAAGGCAAATCAGCGCTACAAAGAAGACTCGCTACCCATCGGTCAAAAGGGCCATGCTGAAAAAAGTCTCAAAACCAGAAATGCAGGACAGGCCATGGAGAAATGGGAGCCTTGCTACACTGATGGGCGGGATGTAAATTGCCAACAGCCACTCTGGAGAAGTGTACGGTGTGTCCTGAAACATCTAAAAAACACAGCTTAGAGAGCATAGGGCACTTCCACTCATGGGGGTATAAATTGGGAAAATGAAAAATCAGCAAGACACAAGCACCCCAAAGTTTAGGGCTGCTCTGTTGACAAGGACCTCCACTTCATTCCACCTTCAATATCCCAGGAAAGAGAAAAATGGATAAAGAAGTTGTGGTCCTTATGTACAATGGAATATCACTCAGCCATGAAATCAATGTCATAAGGCTAGTAGCAGCATGATGAGTGGATTTAGGTACGACGATTCTAAGTGAAATAAGTCACACAGAAAAGGACACTTCTCATAAGGTATCACTTATACAGGGAATGTAAAAACCGTTACACTTGAACTGAATTACAAAACAGAACAGAGTCACACATGCAGAAAACACACTATGGCTGCTTAACGGGAAAGGTGAGGTGGGGTGATACATAAAACAAGGGTTTCAAATTACCTCAGATACCGTTCCATAAACCCAATATGTAATAGACAAGACCTACTCCTTGCTCAGAGAACTGGTCTCAACACGCCCTATTCACCGCAAAAGAATATATCTGACTAGTAATAATCTTAAAACCTATGTATTGATATCTCTCTGTTAGTGTGTCAAGTGGGTGTAAAGCGGCAAAAACACAGCAGTGAAAAGCAGCTAAACCCCATTATAAAAATAAATTACTTCGAAAAACCCATGAAACAAAGACAGTGAAAGAGAGAGAAATTCTTACACAATGCGTTCAGGGGCTGTGATGCAACCTGGATTGACCATATCTAGACCCACAGCTGGATGAGACATAAGGGTGGACACTCTTGGGGCTGAGAGGTTTGGTGAGGTTGGGTGAGCAAATGCAGGCCCTTTAAAGTAATACTGCGTGGTACCCATCGCATGGGTCCCAAATCTCCAGGTTCAAGGGCATATTCCTACATCGAAATCATGCATGAGAAAACAAAAAGATGGTACACCATGTGATGGGGAAAGGTTTCTAACCAAGCAACCTGGAAAGGCAAATCAGCGCTACAAAGAAGACTCGCTACCCATCGGTCAAAAGGGCCATGCTGAAAAAAGTCTCAAAACCAGAAATGCAGGACAGGCCATGGAGAAATGGGAGCCTTGCTACACTGATGGGCGGGATGTAAATTGCCAACAGCCACTCTGGAGAAGTGTACGGTGTGTCCTGAAACATCTAAAAAACACAGCTTAGAGAGCATAGGGCACTTCCACTCAGGGGGGTATAAATTGGGAAAATGAAAAATCAGCAAGACACAAGCACCCCAAAGTTTAGGGCTGCTCTGTTGACAAGGACCTCCACTTCATTCCACCTTCAATATCCCAGGAAAGAGAAAAATGGATAAAGAAGTTGTGGTCCTTATGTACAATGGAATATCACTCAGCCATGAAATCAATGTCATAAGGCTAGTAGCAGCATGATGAGTGGATTTAGGTACGACGATTCTAAGTGAAATAAGTCACACAGAAAAGGACACTTCTCATAAGGTATCACTTATAGAGGGAATGTCAAAACCGTTACACTTGAACTGAATTACAAAACAGAACAGAGTCACACATGCAGAAAACACACTATGGCTGCTTAACGGGAAAGGTGAGGTGGGGTGATACATAAAACAAGGGTTTCAAATTAGCTCAGATACCGTTCCATAAACCCAATATGTAATAGACAAGACCTACTCCTTGCTCAGAGAACTGGACTCAACACGCCCTATTCACCGCACAAGAATATATCTGACTAGTAATAATCTTAAAACCTATGTATTGATATCTCCCTCTTAGTGTGTCAAGTGGGTGTAAAGCGGCATAAACACAGCAGTGAAAAGCAGCTAAACCCCATTATAAAAATAAATTACTTCGAAAAACCCATGAAACAAAGACAGTGAAAGAGAGAGAAATTCTTACACAATGCGTTCAGGGGCTGTGATGCAACATGGATTGACCATATCTAGACCCACAGCTGGATGAGACATAAGGGTGGACACTCTTGGGGCTGAGAGGTTTGGTGAGGTTGGGTGAGCAAATGCAGACCCTTTAAAGTAATACTGCGTGGTACCCATCGCATGGGTCCCAAATCTCCAGGTTCAAGGGCATCTTCCTACATCGAAAACATGCATGAGAAAACAAAAAGATGGTACACCATGTGATGGGGAAAGGTTTCTAAAACGCACTTCATTTCTCTTCTCCTTGTGCCCGGGGTCGCCATTCCAGCCGCTTTCCTAGCAATCTCCCTACTTGGAGCATCAGCACCTTTAACCTCCTGTTCCGTACAGGTTGCAATTTGTCCTGAGGATGAACGGGAAGATGGGGAACCAGTGAGAGACTAGCTCTTGGTGTTGGGACAGGCACAGGTCACTCTATTTTCCCATCAGGAAGAAGAATTAACCACAGGCTCATCCTCCCCCCCGGAACCAGAACAGGGCCTGAAGCCATCCAGTGCTTTTGCGGCCAGCTCCCAAAAAAGCGAGTTGTAAAATGGAGCTTCAGGGCACTGCAATTCACAAACCTGCAGAGTTATAAATGATAACTCTCGTCCACAAATATATTGAGGGAAGGCAAAGAAGAGGATTTGAAATCAAGGCAGAATTGCAGAAAACAGATTTCAGGAGGTAGATTCGAATCGCCTTTAAAGCACATGAAAAGCGGCAAAACGTTGACAATGATGCCCTTGGCCAAAAAGGGCGTATGCGTTTTTTCCTGAATATATTCAGGAAAAAACGCATACGCCCTTTTTGGCCAACCAAGCAACCTGGAAAGGCAAATCAGCGCTACAAAGAAGACTCGCTACCCATCGGTCAAAAGGGCCATGCTGAAAAAAGTCTCAAAACCAGAAATGCAGGACAGGCCATGGAGAAATGGGAGCCTTGCTACACTGATGGGCGGGATGTAAATTGCCAACAGCCACTCTGGAGAAGTGTACGGTGTGTCCTGAAACATCTAAAAAACACAGCTTAGAGAGCATAGGGCACTTCCACTCATGGGGGTATAAATTGGGAAAATGAAAAATCAGCAAGACACAAGCACCCCAAAGTTTAGGGCTGCTCTGTTGACAAGGACCTCCACTTCATTCCACCTTCAATATCCCAGGAAAGAGAAAAATGGATAAAGAAGTTGTGGTCCTTATGTACAATGGAATATCACTCAGCCATGAAATCAATGTCATAAGGCTAGTAGCAGCATGATGAGTGGATTTAGGTACGACGATTCTAAGTGAAATAAGTCACACAGAAAAGGACACTTCTCATAAGGTATCACTTATACAGGGAATGTAAAAACCGTTACACTTGAACTGAATTACAAAACAGAACAGAGTCACACATGCAGAAAACACACTATGGCTGCTTAACGGGAAAGGTGAGGTGGGGAGATACATAAAACAAGGGTTTCAAATTAGCTCAGATACCGTTCCATAAACCCAATATGTAATAGACAAGACCTACTCCTTGCTCAGAGAACTGGACTCAACACGCCCTATTCACCACACAAGAATATATCTGATTAGTAATAATCTTAAAACCTATGTATTGATATCTCTCTCTTAGTGTGTCAAGTGGGTGTAAAGCGGCATAAACACAGCAGTGAAAAGCAGCTAAACCCCATTATAAAAATAAATTACTTTTACAAACCCATGAAACAAAGACAGTGAAAGAGAGAGAAATTCTTACACAATGCGTTCAGGGGCTGTGATGCAACCTGGATTGACCATATCTAGACCCACAGCTGGATGAGACATAAGGGTGGACACTCTTGGGGCTGAGAGGTTTGGTGAGGTTGGGTGAGCAAATGCAGGCCCTTTAAAGTAATACTGCGTGGTACCCATCGCATGGGTCCCAAATATCCAGGTTGAAGGGCATATTCCTACATCGAAATCATGCATGAGAAAACAAAAAGATGGTACACCATGTGATGGGGAAAGGTTTCTAAAACGCACCTCATTTCTCTTCTCCTTGTGCCCGGGGTCGCCATTCCAGCCGCTTTCCTAGCAATCTCCCTACTTGGAGCATCAGCACCTTTAACCTCCTGTTCCGTACAGGTTGCAATTTGTCCTGAGGATGAACGGGAAGACGGGGAACCAGTGAGAGACTAGCTCTTGTTGTTGGGACAGGCACAGGTCACTCTATTTTCCCATCAGGAAGAAGAATTAACCACAGGCTCCTCCTCCCCCCCGGAACCAGAACAGGGCCTGAAGCCATCCAGTGCTTTTGCGGCCAGCTCCCAAAAAAGCGAGTTGTAAAATGGAGGTTCAGGGCACTGCAATTCACAAACCTGCAGAGTTATAAATGATAACTCTCGTCCGCAAATATATTGAGGGAAGGCAAAGAAGAGGATTTGAAATCAAGGCAGAATTGCAGGAAACAGATTTCAGGAGGTAGATTCGAATCGCCTTTAAAGCACATGAAAAGCGGCAAAACGTTGACAATGATGCCCTTGGCCAAAAAGGGCGTATGCGTTTTTTCCTGAATATATTCAGGAAAAAACGCATACGCCCTTTTTGGCCAACCAAGCAACCTGGAAAGGCAAATCAGCGCTACAAAGAAGACTCGCTACCCATCGGTCAAAAGGGCCATGCTGAAAAAAGTCTCAAAACCAGAAATGCAGGACAGGCCATGGAGAAATGGGAGCCTTGCTACACTGATGGGCGGGATGTAAATTGCCAACAGCCACTCTGGAGAAGTGTACGGTGTGTCCTGAAACATCTAAAAAACACAGCTTAGAGAGCATAGGGCACTTCCACTCATGGGGGTATAAATTGGGAAAATGAAAAATCAGCAAGACACAAGCACCCCAAAGTTTAGGGCTGCTCTGTTGACAAGGACCTCCACTTCATTCCACCTTCAATATCCCAGGAAAGAGAAAAATGGATAAAGAAGTTGTGGTCCTTATGTACAATGGAATATCACTCAGCCATGAAATCAATGTCATAAGGCTAGTAGCAGCATGATGAGTGGATTTAGGTACGACGATTCTAAGTGAAATAAGTCACACAGAAAAGGACACTTCTCATAAGGTATCACTTATACAGGGAATGTAAAAACCGTTACACTTGAACTGAATTACAAAACAGAACAGAGTCACACATGCAGAAAACACACTATGGCTGCTTAACGGGAAAGGTGAGGTGGGGTGATACATAAAACAAGGGTTTCAAATTAGCTCAGATACCGTTCCATAAACCCAATATGTAATAGACAAGACCTACTCCTTGCTCAGAGAACTGGTCTCAACACGCCCTATTCACCGCAAAAGAATATATCTGACTAGTAATAATCTTAAAACCTATGTATTGATATCTCTCTGTTAGTGTGTCAAGTGGGTGTAAAGCGGCAAAAACACAGCAGTGAAAAGCAGCTAAACCCCATTATAAAAATAAATTACTTCGAAAAACCCATGAAACAAAGACAGTGAAAGAGAGAGAAATTCTTACACAATGCGTTCAGGGGCTGTGATGCAACCTGGATTGACCATATCTAGACCCACAGCTGGATGAGACATAACGATGGACACTCTTGGGGCTGAGAGGTTTGGTGAGGTTGGGTGAGCAAATGCAGGCCCTTTAAAGTAATACTGCGTGGTACCCATCGCATGGGTCCCAAATCTCCAGGTTCAAGGGCATATTCCTACATCGAAATCATGCATGAGAAAACAAAAAGATGGTACACCATGTGATGGGGAAAGGTTTCTAACCAAGCAACCTGGAAAGGCAAATCAGCGCTACAAAGAAGACTCGCTACCCATCGGTCAAAAGGGCCATGCTGAAAAAAGTCTCAAAACCAGAAATGCAGGACAGGCCATGGAGAAATGGGAGCCTTGCTACACTGATGGGCGGGATGTAAATTGCCAATAGCCACTCTGGAGAAGTGTACGGTGTGTCCTGAAACATCTAAAAAACACAGCTTAGAGAGCATAGGGCACTTCCACTCATGGGGGTATAAATTGGGAAAATGAAAAATCAGCAAGACACAAGCACCCCAAAGTTTAGGGCTGCTCTGTTGACAAGGACCTCCACTTCATTCCACCTTCAATATCCCAGGAAAGAGAAAAATGGATAAAGAAGTTGTGGTCCTTATGTACAATGGAATATCACTCAGCCATGAAATCAATGTCATAAGGCTAGTAGCAGCATGATGAGTGGATTTAGGTACGACGATTCTAAGTGAAATAAGTCACACAGAAAAGGACACTTCTCATAAGGTATCACTTATAGAGGGAATGTCAAAACCGTTACACTTGAACTGAAGTACAAAACAGAACAGAGTCACACATGCAGAAAACACACTATGGCTGCTTAACGGGAAAGGTGAGGTGGGGAGATACATAAAACAAGGGTTTCAAATTAGCTCAGATACCGTTCCATAAACCCAATATGTAATAGACAAGACTTACTCCTTGCTCAGAGAACTGGACTCAACACGCCCTATTCACCACACAAGAATATATCTGATTAGTAATAATCTTAAAACCTATGTATTGATATCTCTCTCTTAGTGTGTCAAGTGGGTGTAAAGTGGCATAAACACAGCAGTGAAAATGCAGCTAAACCCCATTATAAAAATAAATTACTTTTACAAACCCATGAAACAAAGACAGTGAAAGAGAGAGAAATTCTTACACAATGCGTTCAGGGGCTGTGATGCAACCTGGATTGACCATATCTAGACCCACAGCTGGATGAGACATAAGGGTGGACACTCTTGGGGCTGAGAGGTTTGGTGAGGTTGGGTGAGCAAATGCAGGCCCTTTAAAGTAATACTGCGTGGTACCCATCGCATGGGTCCCAACTCTCCAGGTTCAAGGGCATATTCCTACATCGAAATCATGCATGAGAAAACAAAAAGATGGTACACCATGTGATGGGGAAAGGTTTCTAAAACGCACCTCATTTCTCTTCTCCTTGTGCCCGGGGTCGCCATTCCAGCCGCTTTCCTAGCAATCTCCCTACTTGGAGCATCAGCACCTTTAACCTCCTGTTCCGTACAGGTTGCAATTTGTCCTGAGGATGAACGGGAAGACGGGGAACCAGTGAGAGACTAGCTCTTGTTGTTGGGACAGGCACAGGTCACTCTATTTTCCCATCAGGAAGAAGAATTAACCACAGGCTCCTCCTCCCCCCCGGAACCAGAACAGGGCCTGAAGCCATCCAGTGCTTTTGCGGCCAGCTCCCAAAAAAGCGAGTTGTAAAATGGAGGTTCAGGGCACTGCAATTCACAAACCTGCAGAGTTATAAATGATAACTCTCGCCCGCAAATATATTGAGGGAAGGCAAAGAAGAGGTTTTGAAATCAAGGCAGAATTGCAGGAAACAGATTTCAGGAGGTAGATTCGAATCGCCTTTAAAGCACATGAAAAGCGGCAAAACGTTGACAATGATGCCCTTGGCCAAAAAGGGCGTATGCGTTTTTTCCTGAATATATTCAGGAAAAAACGCATACGCCCTTTTTGGCCAACCAAGCAACCTGGAAAGGCAAATCAGCGCTACAAAGAAGACTCGCTACCCATCGGTCAAAAGGGCCATGCTGAAAAAAGTCTCAAAACCAGAAATGCAGGACAGGCCATGGAGAAATGGGAGCCTTGCTACACTGATGGGCGGGATGTAAATTGCCAACAGCCACTCTGGAGAAGTGTACGGTGTGTCCTGAAACATCTAAAAAACACAGCTTAGAGAGCATAGGGCACTTCCACTCATGGGGGTATAAATTGGGAAAATGAAAAATCAGCAAGACACAAGCACCCCAAAGTTTAGGGCTGCTCTGTTGACAAGGACCTCCACTTCATTCCACCTTCAATATCCCAGGAAAGAGAAAAATGGATAAAGAAGTTGTGGTCCTTATGTACAATGCAATATCACTCAGCCATGAAATCAATGTCATAAGGCTAGTAGCAGCATGATGAGTGGATTTAGGTACGACGATTCTAAGTGAAATAAGTCACACAGAAAAGGACACTTCTCATAAGGTATCACTTATACAGGGAATGTCAAAACCGTTACACTTGAACTGAATTACAAAACAGAACAGAGTCACACATGCAGAAAACACACTATGGCTGCTTAACGGGAAAGGTGAGGTGGGGTGATACATAAAACAAGGGTTTCAAATTAGCTCAGATACCGTTCCATAAACCCAATATGTAATAGACAAGACCTACTCCTTGCTCAGAGAACTGGTCTCAACACGCCCTATTCACCGCAAAAGAATATATCTGACTAGTAATAATCTTAAAACCTATGTATTGATATCTCTCTGTTAGTGTGTCAAGTGGGTGTAAAGCGGCAAAAACACAGCAGTGAAAAGCAGCTAAACCCCATTATAAAAATAAATTACTTCGAAAAACCCATGAAACAAAGACAGTGAAAGAGAGAGAAATTCTTACACAATGCGTTCAGGGGCTGTGATGCAACCTGGATTGACCATATCTAGACCCACAGCTGGATGAGACATAACGGTGGACACTCTTGGGGCTGAGAGGTTTGGTGAGGTTGGGTGAGCAAATGCAGGCCCTTTAAAGTAATACTGCGTGGTACCCATCGCATGGGTCCCAAATCTCCAGGTTCAAGGGCATATTCCTACATCGAAATCATGCATGAGAAAACAAAAAGATGGTACACCATGTGATGGGGAAAGGTTTCTAACCAAGCAACCTGGAAAGGCAAATCAGCGCTACAAAGAAGACTCGCTACCCATCGGTCAAAAGGGCCATGCTGAAAAAAGTCTCAAAACCAGAAATGCAGGACAGGCCATGGAGAAATGGGAGCCTTGCTACACTGATGGGCGGGATGTAAATTGCCAACAGCCACTCTGGAGAAGTGTACGGTGTGTCCTGAAACATCTAAAAAACACAGCTTAGAGAGCATAGGGCACTTCCACTCATGGGGGTATAAATTGGGAAAATGAAAAATCAGCAAGACACAAGCACCCCAAAGTTTAGGGCTGCTCTGTTGACAAGGACCTCCACTTCATTCCACCTTCAATATCCCAGGAAAGAGAAAAATGGATAAAGAAGTTGTGGTCCTTATGTACAATGGAATATCACTCAGCCATGAAATCAATGTCATAAGGCTAGTAGCAGCATGATGAGTGGATTTAGGTACGACGATTCTAAGTGAAATAAGTCACACAGAAAAGGACACTTCTCATAAGGTATCACTTATACAGGGAATGTCAAAACCGTTACACTTGAACTGAATTACAAAACAGAACAGAGTCACACATGCAGAAAACACACTATGGCTGCTTAACGGGAAAGGTGAGGTGGGGAGATACATAAAACAAGGGTTTCAAATTAGCTCAGATACCGTTCCATAAACCCAATATGTAATAGACAAGACCTACTCCTTGCTCAGAGAACTGGACTCAACACGCCCTATTCACCACACAAGAATATATCTGATTAGTAATAATCTTAAAACCTATGTATTGATATCTCTCTCTTAGTGTGTCAAGTGGGTGTAAAGCGGCATAAACACAGCAGTGAAAAGCAGCTAAACCCCATTATAAAAATAAATTACTTTTACAAACCCATGAAACAAAGACAGTGAAAGAGAGAGAAATTCTTACACAATGCGTTCAGGGGCTGTGATGCAACCTGGATTGACCATATCTAGACCCACAGCTGGATGAGACATAAGGGTGGACACTCTTGGGGCTGAGAGGTTTGGTGAGGTTGGGTGAGCAAATGCAGGCCCTTTAAAGTAATACTGCGTGGTACCCATCGCATGGGTCCCAAATCTCCAGGTTCAAGGGCATATTCCTACATCGAAATCATGCATGAGAAAACAAAAAGATGGTACACCATGTGATGGGGAAATGTTTCTAACCAAGCAACCTGGAAAGGCAAATCAGCGCTACAAAGAAGACTCGCTACCCATCGGTCAAAAGGGCCATGCTGAAAAAAGTCTCAAAACCAGAAATGCAGGACAGGCCATGGAGAAATGGGAGCCTTGCTACACTGATGGGCGGGATGTAAATTGCCAACAGCCACTCTGGAGAAGTGTACGGTGTGTCCTGAAACATCTAAAAAACACAGCTTAGAGAGCATAGGGCACTTCCACTCATGGGGGTATAAATTGGGAAAATGAAAAATCAGCAAGACACAAGCACCCCAAAGTTTAGGGCTGCTCTGTTGACAAGGACCTCCACTTCATTCCACCTTCAATATCCCAAGAAAGAGAAAAATGGATAAAGAAGTTGTGGTCCTTATGTACAATGGAATATCACTCAGCCATGAAATCAATGTCATAAGGCTAGTAGCAGCATGATGAGTGGATTTAGGTACGATGATTCTAAGTGAAATAAGTCACACAGAAAAGGACACTTCTCATAAGGTATCACTTATAGAGGGAATGTCAAAACCGTTACACTTGAACTGAATTACAAAACAGAACAGAGTCACACATGCAGAAAACACACTATGGCTGCTTAACGGGAAAGGTGAGGTGGGGTGATACATAAAACAAGGGTTTCAAATTAGCTCAGATACCGTTCCATAAACCCAATATGTAATAGACAAGACCTACTCCTTGCTCAGAGAACTGGACTCAACACGCCCTATTCACCGCACAAGAATATATCTGACTAGTAATAATCTTAAAACATATGTATTGATATCTCCCTCTTAGTGTGTCAAGTGGGTGTAAAGCGGCATAAACACAGCAGTGAAAAGCAGCTAAACCCCATTATAAAAATAAATTACTTCGAAAAACCCATGAAACAAAGACAGTGAAAGAGAGAGAAATTCTTACACAATGCGTTCAGGGGCTGTGATGCAACATGGATTGACCATATCTAGACCCACAGCTGGATGAGACATAAGGGTGGACACTCTTGGGGCTGAGAGGTTTGGTGAGGTTGGGTGAGCAAATGCAGACCCTTTAAAGTAATACTGCGTGGTACCCATCGCATGGGTCCCAAATCTCCAGGTTCAAGGGCATCTTCCTACATCGAAAACATGCATGAGAAAACAAAAAGATGGTACACCATGTGATGGGGAAAGGTTTCTAAAACGCACTTCATTTCTCTTCTCCTTGTGCCCGGGGTCGCCATTCCAGCCGCTTTCCTAGCAATCTCCCTACTTGGAGCATCAGCACCTTTAACCTCCTGTTCCGTACAGGTTGCAATTTGTCCTGAGGATGAACGGGAAGATGGGGAACCAGTGAGAGACTAGCTCTTGGTGTTGGGACAGGCACAGGTCACTCTATTTTCCCATCAGGAAGAAGAATTAACCACAGGCTCATCCTCCCCCCCGGAACCAGAACAGGGCCTGAAGCCATCCAGTGCTTTTGCGGCCAGCTCCCAAAAAAGCGAGTTGTAAAATGGAGCTTCAGGGCACTGCAATTCACAAACCTGCAGAGTTATAAATGATAACTCTCGTCCACAAATATATTGAGGGAAGGCAAAGAAGAGGATCTGAAATAAAGGCAGAATTGCAGGAAACAGATTTCAGGAGGTAGATTCGAATCGCCTTTAAAGCACATGAAAAGCGGCAAAACGTTGACAATGATGCCCTTGGCCAAAAAGGGCGTATGCGTTTTTTCCTGAATATATTCAGGAAAAAACGCATACGCCCTTTTTGGCCAACCAAGCAACCTGGAAAGGCAAATCAGCGCTACAAAGAAGACTCGCTACCCATCGGTCAAAAGGGCCATGCTGAAAAAAGTCTCAAAACCAGAAATGCAGGACAGGCCATGGAGAAATGGGAGCCTTGCTACACTGATGGGCGGGATGTAAATTGCCAACAGCCACTCTGGAGAAGTGTACGGTGTGTCCTGAAACATCTAAAAAACACAGCTTAGAGAGCATAGGGCACTTCCACTCATGGGGGTATAAATTGGGAAAATGAAAAATCAGCAAGACACAAGCACCCCAAAGTTTAGGGCTGCTCTGTTGACAAGGACCTCCACTTCATTCCACCTTCAATATCCCAGGAAAGAGAAAAATGGATAAAGAAGTTGTGGTCCTTATGTACAATGGAATATCACTCAGCCATGAAATCAATGTCATAAGGCTAGTAGCAGCATGATGAGTGGATTTAGGTACGACGATTCTAAGTGAAATAAGTCACACAGAAAAGGACACTTCTCATAAGGTATCACTTATACAGGGAATGTAAAAACCGTTACACTTGAACTGAATTACAAAACAGAACAGAGTCACACATGCAGAAAACACACTATGGCTGCTTAACGGGAAAGGTGAGGTGGGGTGATACATAAAACAAGGGTTTCAAATTAGCTCAGATACCGTTCCATAAACCCAATATGTAATAGACAAGACCTACTCCTTGCTCAGAGAACTGGACTCAACACGCCCTATTCACCGCACAAGAATATATCTGACTAGTAATAATCTTAAAACCTATGTATTGATATCTCCCTCTTAGTGTGTCAAGTGGGTGTAAAGCGGCATAAACACAGCAGTGAAAAGCAGCTAAACCCCATTATAAAAATAAATTACTTTTACAAACCCATGAAACAAAGACAGTGAAAGAGAGAGAAATTCTTACACAATGCGTTCAGGGGCTGTGATGCAACCTGGATTGACCATATCTAGACCCACAGCTGGATGAGACATAAGGGTGGACACTCTTGGGGCTGAGAGGTTTGGTGAGGTTGGGTGAGCAAATGCAGGCCCTTTAAAGTAATACTGCGTGGTACCCATCGCATGGGTCCCAAATCTCCAGGTTCAAGGGCATATTCCTACATCGAAATCATGCATGAGAAAACAAAAAGATGGTACACCATGTGATGGGGAAAGGTTTCTAACCAAGCAACCTGGAAAGGCAAATCAGCGCTACAAAGAAGACTCGCTACCCATCGGTCAAAAGGGCCATGCTGAAAAAAGTCTCAAAACCAGAAATGCAGGACAGGCCATGGAGAAATGGGAGCCTTGCTACACTGATGGGCGGGATGTAAATTGCCAACAGCCACTCTGGAGAAGTGTACGGTGTGTCCTGAAACATCTAAAAAACACAGCTTAGAGAGCATAGGGCACTTCCACTCATGGGGGTATAAATTGGGAAAATGAAAAATCAGCAAGACACAAGCACCCCAAAGTTTAGGGCTGCTCTGTTGACAAGGACCTCCACTTCATTCCACCTTCAATATCCCAGGAAAGAGAAAAATGGATAAAGAAGTTGTGGTCCTTATGTACAATGGAATATCACTCAGCCATGAAATCAATGTCATAAGGCTAGTAGCAGCATGATGAGTGGATTTAGGTACGACGATTCTAAGTGAACTAAGTCACACAGAAAAGGACACTTCTCATAAGGTATCACTTATAGAGGGAATGTAAAAACCGTTACACTTGAACTGAATTACAAAACAAAACAGAGTCACACATGCAGAAAACACACTATGACTGCTTAACGGGAAAGGTGAGGTGGGGTGATACATAAAACAAGGGTTTCAAATTAGCTCAGATACCGTTCCATAAACCCAATATGTAATAGACAAGACCTACTCCTTGCTCAGAGAACTGGACTCAACACGCCCTATTCACCGCACAAGAATATATCTGACTAGTAATAATCTTAAAACCTATGTATTGATATCTCCCTCTTAGTGTGTCAAGTGGGTGTAAAGCGGCATAAACACAGCAGTGAAAAGCAGCTAAACCCCATTATAAAAATAAATTACTTCGAAAAACCCATGAAACAAAGACAGTGAAAGAGAGAGAAATTCTTACACAATGCGTTCAGGGGCTGTGATGCAACATGGATTGACCATATCTAGACCCACAGCTGGATGAGACATAAGGGTGGACACTCTTGGGGCTGAGAGGTTTGGTGAGGTTGGGTGAGCAAATGCAGACCCTTTAAAGTAATACTGCGTGGTACCCATCGCATGGGTCCCAAATCTCCAGGTTCAAGGGCATCTTCCTACATCGAAAACATGCATGAGAAAACAAAAAGATGGTACACCATGTGATGGGGAAAGGTTTCTAAAACGCACTTCATTTCTCTTCTCCTTGTGCCCGGGGTCGCCATTCCAGCCGCTTTCCTAGCAATCTCCCTACTTGGAGCATCAGCACCTTTAACCTCCTGTTCCGTACAGGTTGCAATTTGTCCTGAGGATGAACGGGAAGATGGGGAACCAGTGAGAGACTAGCTCTTGGTGTTGGGACAGGCACAGGTCACTCTATTTTCCCATCAGGAAGAAGAATTAACCACAGGCTCATCCTCCCCCCCGGAACCAGAACAGGGCCTGAAGCCATCCAGTGCTTTTGTGGCCAGCTCCCAAAAAAGCGAGTTGTAAAATGGAGCTTCAGGGCACTGCAATTCACAAACCTGCAGAGTTATAAATGATAACTCTCGCCCACAAATATATTGAGGGAAGGCAAAGAAGAGGATTTGAAATCAAGGCAGAATTGCAGGAAACAGATTTCAGGAGGTAGATTCGAATCGCCTTTAAAGCACATGAAAAGCGGCAAAACGTTGACAATGATGCCCTTGGCCAAAAAGGGCGTATGCGTTTTTTCCTGAATATATTCAGGAAAAAACGCATACGCCCTTTTTGGCCAACCAAGCAACCTGGAAAGGCAAATCAGCGCTACAAAGAAGACTCGCTACCCATCGGTCAAAAGGGCCATGCTGAAAAAAGTCTCAAAACCAGAAATGCAGGACAGGCCATGGAGAAATGGGAGCCTTGCTACACTGATGGGCGGGATGTAAATTGCCAACAGCCACTCTGGAGAAGTGTACGGTGTGTCCTGAAACATCTAAAAAACACAGCTTAGAGAGCATAGGGCACTTCCACTCATGGGGGTATAAATTGGGAAAATGAAAAATCAGCAAGACACAAGCACCCCAAAGTTTAGGGCTGCTCTGTTGACAAGGACCTCCACTTCATTCCACCTTCAATATCCCAGGAAAGAGAAAAATGGATAAAGAAGTTGTGGTCCTTATGTACAATGGAATATCACTCAGCCATGAAATCAATGTCATAAGGCTAGTAGCAGCATGATGAGTGGATTTAGGTACGACGATTCTAAGTGAAATAAGTCACACAGAAAAGGACACTTCTCATAAGGTATCACTTATAGAGGGAATGTCAAAACCGTTACACTTGAACTGAATTACAAAACAGAACAGAGTCACACATGCAGAAAACACACTATGGCTGCTTAACGGGAAAGGTGAGGTGGGGAGATACATAAAACAAGGGTTTCAAATTAGCTCAGATACCGTTCCATAAACCCAATATGTAATAGACAAGACCTACTCCTTGCTCAGAGAACTGGACTCAACACGCCCTATTCACCACACAAGAATATATCTGATTAGTAATAATCTTAAAACCTATGTATTGATATCTCTCTCTTAGTGTGTCAAGTGGGTGTAAAGCGGCATAAACACAGCAGTGAAAAGCAGCTAAACCCCATTATAAAAATAAATTACTTTTACAAACCCATGAAACAAAGACAGTGAAAGAGAGAGAAATTCTTACACAATGCGTTCAGGGGCTGTGATGCAACCTGGATTGACCATATCTAGACCCACAGCTGGATGAGACATAAGGGTGGACACTCTTGGGGCTGAGAGGTTTGGTGAGGTTGGGTGAGCAAATGCAGGCCCTTTAAAGTAATACTGCGTGGTACCCATCGCATGGGTCCCAAATCTCCAGGTTCAAGGGCATATTCCTACATCGAAATCATGCATGAGAAAACAAAAAGATGGTACACCATGTGATGGGGAAATGTTTCTAACCAAGCAACCTGGAAAGGCAAATCAGCGCTACAAAGAAGACTCGCTACCCATCGGTCAAAAGGGCCATGCTGAAAAAAGTCTCAAAACCAGAAATGCAGGACAGGCCATGGAGAAATGGGAGCCTTGCTACACTGATGGGCGGGATGTAAATTGCCAACAGCCACTCTGGAGAAGTGTACGGTGTGTCCTGAAACATCTAAAAAACACAGCTTAGAGAGCATAGGGCACTTCCACTCATGGGGGTATAAATTGGGAAAATGAAAAATCAGCAAGACACAAGCACCCCAAAGTTTAGGGCTGCTCTGTTGACAAGGACCTCCACTTCATTCCACCTTCAATATCCCAAGAAAGAGAAAAATGGATAAAGAAGTTGTGGTCCTTATGTACAATGGAATATCACTCAGCCATGAAATCAATGTCATAAGGCTAGTAGCAGCATGATGAGTGGATTTAGGTACGATGATTCTAAGTGAAATAAGTCACACAGAAAAGGACACTTCTCATAAGGTATCACTTATAGAGGGAATGTCAAAACCGTTACACTTGAACTGAATTACAAAACAGAACAGAGTCACACATGCAGAAAACACACTATGGCTGCTTAACGGGAAAGGTGAGGTGGGGTGATACATAAAACAAGGGTTTCAAATTAGCTCAGATACCGTTCCATAAACCCAATATGTAATAGACAAGACCTACTCCTTGCTCAGAGAACTGGACTCAACACGCCCTATTCACCGCACAAGAATATATCTGACTAGTAATAATCTTAAAACATATGTATTGATATCTCCCTCTTAGTGTGTCAAGTGGGTGTAAAGCGGCATAAACACAGCAGTGAAAAGCAGCTAAACCCCATTATAAAAATAAATTACTTCGAAAAACCCATGAAACAAAGACAGTGAAAGAGAGAGAAATTCTTACACAATGCGTTCAGGGGCTGTGATGCAACATGGATTGACCATATCTAGACCCACAGCTGGATGAGACATAAGGGTGGACACTCTTGGGGCTGAGAGGTTTGGTGAGGTTGGGTGAGCAAATGCAGACCCTTTAAAGTAATACTGCGTGGTACCCATCGCATGGGTCCCAAATCTCCAGGTTCAAGGGCATCTTCCTACATCGAAAACATGCATGAGAAAACAAAAAGATGGTACACCATGTGATGGGGAAAGGTTTCTAAAACGCACTTCATTTCTCTTCTCCTTGTGCCCGGGGTCGCCATTCCAGCCGCTTTCCTAGCAATCTCCCTACTTGGAGCATCAGCACCTTTAACCTCCTGTTCCGTACAGGTTGCAATTTGTCCTGAGGATGAACGGGAAGATGGGGAACCAGTGAGAGACTAGCTCTTGGTGTTGGGACAGGCACAGGTCACTCTATTTTCCCATCAGGAAGAAGAATTAACCACAGGCTCATCCTCCCCCCCGGAACCAGAACAGGGCCTGAAGCCATCCAGTGCTTTTGCGGCCAGCTCCCAAAAAAGCGAGTTGTAAAATGGAGCTTCAGGGCACTGCAATTCACAAACCTGCAGAGTTATAAATGATAACTCTCGTCCACAAATATATTGAGGGAAGGCAAAGAAGAGGATCTGAAATAAAGGCAGAATTGCAGGAAACAGATTTCAGGAGGTAGATTCGAATCGCCTTTAAAGCACATGAAAAGCGGCAAAACGTTGACAATGATGCCCTTGGCCAAAAAGGGCGTATGCGTTTTTTCCTGAATATATTCAGGAAAAAACGCATACGCCCTTTTTGGCCAACCAAGCAACCTGGAAAGGCAAATCAGCGCTACAAAGAAGACTCGCTACCCATCGGTCAAAAGGGCCATGCTGAAAAAAGTCTCAAAACCAGAAATGCAGGACAGGCCATGGAGAAATGGGAGCCTTGCTACACTGATGGGCGGGATGTAAATTGCCAACAGCCACTCTGGAGAAGTGTACGGTGTGTCCTGAAACATCTAAAAAACACAGCTTAGAGAGCATAGGGCACTTCCACTCATGGGGGTATAAATTGGGAAAATGAAAAATCAGCAAGACACAAGCACCCCAAAGTTTAGGGCTGCTCTGTTGACAAGGACCTCCACTTCATTCCACCTTCAATATCCCAGGAAAGAGAAAAATGGATAAAGAAGTTGTGGTCCTTATGTACAATGGAATATCACTCAGCCATGAAATCAATGTCATAAGGCTAGTAGCAGCATGATGAGTGGATTTAGGTACGACGATTCTAAGTGAAATAAGTCACACAGAAAAGGACACTTCTCATAAGGTATCACTTATACAGGGAATGTAAAAACCGTTACACTTGAACTGAATTACAAAACAGAACAGAGTCACACATGCAGAAAACACACTATGGCTGCTTAACGGGAAAGGTGAGGTGGGGTGATACATAAAACAAGGGTTTCAAATTAGCTCAGATACCGTTCCATAAACCCAATATGTAATAGACAAGACCTACTCCTTGCTCAGAGAACTGGACTCAACACGCCCTATTCACCGCACAAGAATATATCTGACTAGTAATAATCTTAAAACCTATGTATTGATATCTCCCTCTTAGTGTGTCAAGTGGGTGTAAAGCGGCATAAACACAGCAGTGAAAAGCAGCTAAACCCCATTATAAAAATAAATTACTTTTACAAACCCATGAAACAAAGACAGTGAAAGAGAGAGAAATTCTTACACAATGCGTTCAGGGGCTGTGATGCAACCTGGATTGACCATATCTAGACCCACAGCTGGATGAGACATAAGGGTGGACACTCTTGGGGCTGAGAGGTTTGGTGAGGTTGGGTGAGCAAATGCAGGCCCTTTAAAGTAATACTGCGTGGTACCCATCGCATGGGTCCCAAATCTCCAGGTTCAAGGGCATATTCCTACATCGAAATCATGCATGAGAAAACAAAAAGATGGTACACCATGTGATGGGGAAAGGTTTCTAACCAAGCAACCTGGAAAGGCAAATCAGCGCTACAAAGAAGACTCGCTACCCATCCGTCAAAAGGGCCATGCTGAAAAAAGTCTCAAAACCAGAAATGCAGGACAGGCCATGGAGAAATGGGAGCCTTGCTACACTGATGGGCGGGATGTAAATTGCCAACAGCCACTCTGGAGAAGTGTACGGTGTGTCCTGAAACATCTAAAAAACACAGCTTAGAGAGCATAGGGCACTTCCACTCATGGGGGTATAAATTGGGAAAATGAAAAATCAGCAAGACACAAGCACCCCAAAGTTTAGGGCTGCTCTGTTGACAAGGACCTCCACTTCATTCCACCTTCAATATCCCAGGAAAGAGAAAAATGGATAAAGAAGTTGTGGTCCTTATGTACAATGGAATATCACTCAGCCATGAAATCAATGTCATAAGGCTAGTAGCAGCATGATGAGTGGATTTAGGTACGACGATTCTAAGTGAACTAAGTCACACAGAAAAGGACACTTCTCATAAGGTATCACTTATAGAGGGAATGTAAAAACCGTTACACTTGAACTGAATTACAAAACAAAACAGAGTCACACATGCAGAAAACACACTATGACTGCTTAACGGGAAAGGTGAGGTGGGGTGATACATAAAACAAGGGTTTCAAATTAGCTCAGATACCGTTCCATAAACCCAATATGTAATAGACAAGACCTACTCCTTGCTCAGAGAACTGGACTCAACACGCCCTATTCACCGCACAAGAATATATCTGACTAGTAATAATCTTAAAACCTATGTATTGATATCTCCCTCTTAGTGTGTCAAGTGGGTGTAAAGCGGCATAAACACAGCAGTGAAAAGCAGCTAAACCCCATTATAAAAATAAATTACTTCGAAAAACCCATGAAACAAAGACAGTGAAAGAGAGAGAAATTCTTACACAATGCGTTCAGGGGCTGTGATGCAACATGGATTGACCATATCTAGACCCACAGCTGGATGAGACATAAGGGTGGACACTCTTGGGGCTGAGAGGTTTGGTGAGGTTGGGTGAGCAAATGCAGACCCTTTAAAGTAATACTGCGTGGTACCCATCGCATGGGTCCCAAATCTCCAGGTTCAAGGGCATCTTCCTACATCGAAAACATGCATGAGAAAACAAAAAGATGGTACACCATGTGATGGGGAAAGGTTTCTAAAACGCACTTCATTTCTCTTCTCCTTGTGCCCGGGGTCGCCATTCCAGCCGCTTTCCTAGCAATCTCCCTACTTGGAGCATCAGCACCTTTAACCTCCTGTTCCGTACAGGTTGCAATTTGTCCTGAGGATGAACGGGAAGATGGGGAACCAGTGAGAGACTAGCTCTTGGTGTTGGGACAGGCACAGGTCACTCTATTTTCCCATCAGGAAGAAGAATTAACCACAGGCTCATCCTCCCCCCCGGAACCAGAACAGGGCCTGAAGCCATCCAGTGCTTTTGTGGCCAGCTCCCAAAAAAGCGAGTTGTAAAATGGAGCTTCAGGGCACTGCAATTCACAAACCTGCAGAGTTATAAATGATAACTCTCGCCCACAAATATATTGAGGGAAGGCAAAGAAGAGGATTTGAAATCAAGGCAGAATTGCAGGAAACAGATTTCAGGAGGTAGATTCGAATCGCCTTTAAAGCACATGAAAAGCGGCAAAACGTTGACAATGATGCCCTTGGCCAAAAAGGGCGTATGCGTTTTTTCCTGAATATATTCAGGAAAAAACGCATACGCCCTTTTTGGCCAACCAAGCAACCTGGAAAGGCAAATCAGCGCTACAAAGAAGACTCGCTACCCATCGGTCAAAAGGGCCATGCTGAAAAAAGTCTCAAAACCAGAAATGCAGGACAGGCCATGGAGAAATGGGAGCCTTGCTACACTGATGGGCGGGATGTAAATTGCCAACAGCCACTCTGGAGAAGTGTACGGTGTGTCCTGAAACATCTAAAAAACACAGCTTAGAGAGCATAGGGCACTTCCACTCATGGGGGTATAAATTGGGAAAATGAAAAATCAGCAAGACACAAGCACCCCAAAGTTTAGGGCTGCTCTGTTGACAAGGACCTCCACTTCATTCCACCTTCAATATCCCAGGAAAGAGAAAAATGGATAAAGAAGTTGTGGTCCTTATGTACAATGGAATATCACTCAGCCATGAAATCAATGTCATAAGGCTAGTAGCAGCATGATGAGTGGATTTAGGTACGACGATTCTAAGTGAAATAAGTCACACAGAAAAGGACACTTCTCATAAGGTATCACTTATAGAGGGAATGTCAAAACCGTTACACTTGAACTGAATTACAAAACAGAACAGAGTCACACATGCAGAAAACACACTATGGCTGCTTAACGGGAAAGGTGAGGTGGGGAGATACATAAAACAAGGGTTTCAAATTAGCTCAGATACCGTTCCATAAACCCAATATGTAATAGACAAGACCTACTCCTTGCTCAGAGAACTGGACTCAACACGCCCTATTCACCACACAAGAATATATCTGATTAGTAATAATCTTAAAACCTATGTATTGATATCTCTCTCTTAGTGTGTCAAGTGGGTGTAAAGCGGCATAAACACAGCAGTGAAAAGCAGCTAAACCCCATTATAAAAATAAATTACTTTTACAAACCCATGAAACAAAGACAGTGAAAGAGAGAGAAATTCTTACACAATGCGTTCAGGGGCTGTGATGCAACCTGGATTGACCATATCTAGACCCACAGCTGGATGAGACATAAGGGTGGACACTCTTGGGGCTGAGAGGTTTGGTGAGGTTGGGTGAGCAAATGCAGGCCCTTTAAAGTAATACTGCGTGGTACCCATCTCATGGGTCCCAAATCTCCAGGTTCAAGGGCATATTCCTACATCGAAATCATGCATGAGAAAACAAAAAGATGGTACACCATGTGATGGGGAAAGGTTTCTAACCAAGCAACCTGGAAAGGCAAATCAGCGCTACAAAGAAGACTCGCTACCCATCGGTCAAAAGGGCCATGCTGAAAAAAGTCTCAAAACCAGAAATGCAGGACAGGCCATGGAGAAATGGGAGCCTTGCTACACTGATGGGCGGGATGTAAATTGCCAACAGCCACTCTGGAGAAGTGTACGGTGTGTCCTGAAACATCTAAAAAACACAGCTTAGAGAGCATAGGGCACTTCCACTCATGTGGGTATAAATTGGGAAAATGAAAAATCAGCAAGACACAAGCACCCCAAAGTTTAGGGCTGCTCTGTTGACAAGGACCTCCACTTCATTCCACCTTCAATATCCCAAGAAAGAGAAAAATGGATAAAGAAGTTGTGGTCCTTATGTACAATGGAATATCACTCAGCCATGAAATCAATGTCATAAGGCTAGTAGCAGCATGATGAGTGGATTTAGGTACGATGATTCTAAGTGAAATAAGTCACACAGAAAAGGACACTTCTCATAAGGTATCACTTATACAGGGAATGTAAAAACCGTTACACTTGAACTGAATTACAAAACAGAACAGAGTCACACATGCAGAAAACACACTATGGCTGCTTAACGGGAAAGGTGAGGTGGGGTGATACATAAAACAAGGGTTTCAAATTAGCTCAGATACCGTTCCATAAACCCAATATGTAATAGACAAGACCTACTCCTTGCTCAGAGAACTGGACTCAACACGCCCTATTCACCGCACAAGAATATATCTGACTAGTAATAATCTTAAAACCTATGTATTGATATCTCCCTCTTAGTGTGTCAAGTGGGTGTAAAGCGGCATAAACACAGCAGTGAAAAGCAGCTAAACCCCATTGTAAAAATAAATTACTTTTACAAACCCATGAAACAAAGACAGTGAAAGAGAGAGAAATTCTTACACAATGCGTTCAGGGGCTGTGATGCAACCTGGATTGACCATATCTAGACCCACAGCTGGATGAGACATAAGGGTGGACACTCTTGGGGCTGAGAGGTTTGGTGAGGTTGGGTGAGCAAATGCAGGCCCTTTAAAGTAATACTGCGTGGTACCCATCGCATGGGTCCCAAATCTCCAGGTTCAAGGGCATATTCCTACATCGAAATCATGCATGAGAAAACAAAAAGATGGTACGCCATGTGATGGGGAAAGGTTTCTAACCAAGCAACCTGGAAAGGCAAATCAGCGCTACAAAGAAGACTCGCTACCCATCGGTCAAAAGGGCCATGCTGAAAAAAGTCTCAAAACCAGAAATGCAGGACAGGCCATGGAGAAATGGGAGCCTTGCTACACTGATGGGCGGGATGTAAATTGCCAACAGCCACTCTGGAGAAGTGTACGGTGTGTCCTGAAACATCTAAAAAACACAGCTTAGAGAGCATAGGGCACTTCCACTCATGGGGGTATAAATTGGGAAAATGAAAAATCAGCAAGACACAAGCACCCCAAAGTTTAGGGCTGCTCTGTTTACAAGGACCTCCACTTCATTCCACCTTCAATATCCCAGGAAAGAGAAAAATGGATAAAGAAGTTGTGGTCCTTATGTACAATGGAATATCACTCAGCCATGAAATCAATGTCATAAGGCTAGTAGCAGCATGATGAGTGGATTTAGGTACGACGATTCTAAGTGAAATAAGTCACACAGAAAAGGACACTTCTCATAAGGTATCACTTATAGAGGGAATGTCAAAACCGTTACACTTGAACTGAATTACAAAACAGAACAGAGTCACACATGCAGAAAACACACTATGGCTGCTTAACGGGAAAGGTGAGGTGGGGTGATACATAAAACAAGGGTTTCAAATTAGCTCAGATACCGTTCCATAAACCCAATATGTAATAGACAAGACCTACTCCTTGCTCAGAGAACTGGACTCAACACGCCCTATTCACCGCACAAGAATATATCTGACTAGTAATAATCTTAAAACCTATGTATTGATATCTCCCTCTTAGTGTGTCAAGTGGGTGTAAAGCGGCATAAACACAGCAGTGAAAAGCAGCTAAACCCCATTATAAAAATAAATTACTTCGAAAAACCCATGAAACAAAGACAGTGAAAGAGAGAGAAATTCTTACACAATGCGTTCAGGGGCTGTGATGCAACATGGATTGACCATATCTAGACCCACAGCTGGATGAGACATAAGGGTGGACACTCTTGGGGCTGAGAGGTTTGGTGAGGTTGGGTGAGCAAATGCAGACCCTTTAAAGTAATACTGCGTGGTACCCATCGCATGGGTCCCAAATCTCCAGGTTCAAGGG
The DNA here is from genome assembly GCF_028023285.1 of Balaenoptera ricei. NCBI lineage: Eukaryota > Metazoa > Chordata > Mammalia > Artiodactyla > Balaenopteridae > Balaenoptera > Balaenoptera ricei. Next base: position 22,952,996 of record NC_082657.1, on the reverse strand, counting down.
CATCTTCCTACATCGAAAACATGCATGAGAAAACAAAAAGATGGTACACCATGTGATGGGGAAAGGTTTCTAAAACGCACTTCATTTCTCTTCTCCTTGTGCCCGGGGTCGCCATTCCAGCCGCTTTCCTAGCAATCTCCCTACTTGGAGCATCAGCACCTTTAACCTCCTGTTCCGTACAGGTTGCAATTTGTCCTGAGGATGAACGGGAAGATGGGGAACCAGTGAGAGACTAGCTCTTGGTGTTGGGACAGGCACAGGTCACTCTATTTTCCCATCAGGAAGAAGAATTAACCACAGGCTCATCCTCCCCCCCGGAACCAGAACAGGGCCTGAAGCCATCCAGTGCTTTTGCGGCCAGCTCCCAAAAAAGCGAGTTGTAAAATGGAGCTTCAGGGCACTGCAATTCACAAACCTGCAGAGTTATAAATGATAACTCTCGTCCACAAATATATTGAGGGAAGGCAAAGAAGAGGATTTGAAATCAAGGCAGAATTGCAGGAAACAGATTTCAGGAGGTAGATTCGAATCGCCTTTAAAGCACATGAAAAGCGGCAAAACGTTGACAATGATGCCCTTGGCCAAAAAGGGCGTATGCGTTTTTTCCTGAATATATTCAGGAAAAAACGCATACGCCCTTTTTGGCCAACCAAGCAACCTGGAAAGGCAAATCAGCGCTACAAAGAAGACTCGCTACCCATCGGTCAAAAGGGCCATGCTGAAAAAAGTCTCAAAACCAGAAATGCAGGACAGGCCATGGAGAAATGGGAGCCTTGCTACACTGATGGGCGGGATGTAAATTGCCAACAGCCACTCTGGAGAAGTGTACGGTGTGTCCTGAAACATCTAAAAAACACAGCTTAGAGAGCATAGGGCACTTCCACTCATGGGGGTATAAATTGGGAAAATGAAAAATCAGCAAGACACAAGCACCCCAAAGTTTAGGGCTGCTCTGTTGACAAGGACCTCCACTTCATTCCACCTTCAATATCCCAGGAAAGAGAAAAATGGATAAAGAAGTTGTGGTCCTTATGTACAATGGAATATCACTCAGCCATGAAATCAATGTCATAAGGCTAGTAGCAGCATGATGAGTGGATTTAGGTACGACGATTCTAAGTGAAATAAGTCACACAGAAAAGGACACTTCTCATAAGGTATCACTTATAGAGGGAATGTCAAAACCGTTACACTTGAACTGAATTACAAAACAGAACAGAGTCACACATGCAGAAAACACACTATGGCTGCTTAACGGGAAAGGTGAGGTGGGGAGATACATAAAACAAGGGTTTCAAATTAGCTCAGATACCGTTCCATAAACCCAATATGTAATAGACAAGACCTACTCCTTGCTCAGAGAACTGGACTCAACACGCCCTATTCACCACACAAGAATATATCTGATTAGTAATAATCTTAAAACCTATGTATTGATATCTCTCTCTTAGTGTGTCAAGTGGGTGTAAAGCGGCATAAACACAGCAGTGAAAAGCAGCTAAACCCCATTATAAAAATAAATTACTTTTACAAACCCATGAAACAAAGACAGTGAAAGAGAGAGAAATTCTTACACAATGCGTTCAGGGGCTGTGATGCAACCTGGATTGACCATATCTAGACCCACAGCTGGATGAGACATAAGGGTGGACACTCTTGGGGCTGAGAGGTTTGGTGAGGTTGGGTGAGCAAATGCAGGCCCTTTAAAGTAATACTGCGTGGTACCCATCTCATGGGTCCCAAATCTCCAGGTTCAAGGGCATATTCCTACATCGAAATCATGCATGAGAAAACAAAAAGATGGTACACCATGTGATGGGGAAAGGTTTCTAACCAAGCAACCTGGAAAGGCAAATCAGCGCTACAAAGAAGACTCGTTACCCATCGGTCAAAAGGGCCATGCTGAAAAAAGTCTCAAAACCAGAAATGCAGGACAGGCCATGGAGAAATGGGAGCCTTGCTACACTGATGGGCGGGATGTAAATTGCCAACAGCCACTCTGGAGAAGTGTACGGTGTGTCCTGAAACATCTAAAAAACACAGCTTAGAGAGCATAGGGCACTTCCACTCATGTGGGTATAAATTGGGAAAATGAAAAATCAGCAAGACACAAGCACCCCAAAGTTTAGGGCTGCTCTGTTGACAAGGACCTCCACTTCATTCCACCTTCAATATCCCAAGAAAGAGAAAAATGGATAAAGAAGTTGTGGTCCTTATGTACAATGGAATATCACTCAGCCATGAAATCAATGTCATAAGGCTAGTAGCAGCATGATGAGTGGATTTAGGTACGACGATTCTAAGTGAAATAAGTCACACAGAAAAGGACACTTCTCATAAGGTATCACTTATAGAGGGAATGTCAAAACCGTTACACTTGAACTGAATTACAAAACAGAACAGAGTCACACATGCAGAAAACACACTATGGCTGCTTAACGGGAAAGGTGAGGTGGGGAGATACATAAAACAAGGGTTTCAAATTAGCTCAGATACCGTTCCATAAACCCAATATGTAATAGACAAGACCTACTCCTTGCTCAGAGAACTGGACTCAACACGCCCTATTCACCACACAAGAATATATCTGATTAGTAATAATCTGAAAACCTATGTATTGATATCTCTCTCTTAGTGTGTCAAGTGGGTGTAAAGCGGCATAAACACAGCAGTGAAAAGCAGCTAAACCCCATTGTAAAAATAAATTACTTCGAAAAACCCATGAAACAAAGACAGTGAAAGAGAGAGAAATTCTTACACAATGCGTTCAGGGGCTGTGATGCAACCTGGATTGACCATATCTAGACCCACAGCTGGATGAGACATAAGGGTGGACACTCTTGGGGCTGAGAGGTTTGGTGAGGTTGGGTGAGCAAATGCAGGCCCTTTAAAGTAATACTGCGTGGTACCCATCGCATGGGTCCCAAATCTCCAGGTTCAAGGGCATATTCCTACATCGAAATCATGCATGAGAAAACAAAAAGATGGTACACCATGTGATGGGGAAAGGTTTCTAACCAAGCAACCTGGAAAGGCAAATCAGCGCTACAAAGAAGACTCGCTACCCATCGGTCAAAAGGGCCATGCTGAAAAAAGTCTCAAAACCAGAAATGCAGGACAGGCCATGGAGAAATGGGAGCCTTGCTACACTGATGGGCGGGATGTAAATTGCCAACAGCCACTCTGGAGAAGTGTACGGTGTGTCCTGAAACATCTAAAAAACACAGCTTAGAGAGCATAGGGCACTTCCACTCATGGGGGTATAAATTGGGAAAATGAAAAATCAGCAAGACACAAGCACCCCAAAGTTTAGGGCTGCTCTGTTGACAAGGACCTCCACTTCATTCCACCTTCAATATCCCAGGAAAGAGAAAAATGGATAAAGAAGTTGTGGTCCTTATGTACAATGGAATATCACTCAGCCATGAAATCAATGTCATAAGGCTAGTAGCAGCATGATGAGTGGATTTAGGTACGACGATTCTAAGTGAACTAAGTCACACAGAAAAGGACACTTCTCATAAGGTATCACTTATAGAGGGAATGTAAAAACCGTTACACTTGAACTGAATTACAAAACAAAACAGAGACACACATGCAGAAAACACACTATGACTGCTTAACGGGAAAGGTGAGGTGGGGTGATACATAAAACAAGGGTTTCAAATTAGCTCAGATACCGTTCCATAAACCCAATATGTAATAGACAAGACCTACTCCTTGCTCAGAGAACTGGACTCAACACGCCCTATTCACCGCACAAGAATATATCTGACTAGTAATAATCTTAAAACCTATGTATTGATATCTCCCTCTTAGTGTGTCAAGTGGGTGTAAAGCGGCATAAACACAGCAGTGAAAAGCAGCTAAACCCCATTATAAAAATAAATTACTTCGAAAAACCCATGAAACAAAGACAGTGAAAGAGAGAGAAATTCTTACACAATGCGTTCAGGGGCTGTGATGCAACATGGATTGACCATGTCTAGACCCACAGCTGGATGAGACATAAGGGTGGACACTCTTGGGGCTGAGAGGTTTGGTGAGGTTGGGTGAGCAAATGCAGACCCTTTAAAGTAATACTGCGTGGTACCCATCGCATGGGTCCCAAATCTCCAGGTTCAAGGGCATCTTCCTACATCGAAAACATGCATGAGAAAACAAAAAGATGGTACACCATGTGATGGGGAAAGGTTTCTAAAACGCACTTCATTTCTCTTCTCCTTGTGCCCGGGGTCGCCATTCCAGCCGCTTTCCTAGCAATCTCCCTACTTGGAGCATCAGCACCTTTAACCTCCTGTTCCGTACAGGTTGCAATTTGTCCTGAGGATGAACGGGAAGATGGGGAACCAGTGAGAGACTAGCTCTTGGTGTTGGGACAGGCACAGGTCACTCTATTTTCCCATCAGGAAGAAGAATTAACCACAGGCTCATCCTCCCCCCCGGAACCAGAACAGGGCCTGAAGCCATCCAGTGCTTTTGTGGCCAGCTCCCAAAAAAGCGAGTTGTAAAATGGAGCTTCAGGGCACTGCAATTCACAAACCTGCAGAGTTATAAATGATAACTCTCGTCCACAAATATATTGAGGGAAGGCAAAGAAGAGGATTTGAAATCAAGGCAGAATTGCAGGAAACAGATTTCAGGAGGTAGATTCGAATCGCCTTTAAAGCACATGAAAAGCGGCAAAACGTTGACAATGATGCCCTTGGCCAAAAAGGGTGTATGCGTTTTTTCCTGAATATATTCAGGAAAAAACGCATACGCCCTTTTTGGCCAACCAAGCAACCTGGAAAGGCAAATCAGCGCTACAAAGAAGACTCGCTACCCATCGGTCAAAAGGGCCATGCTGAAAAAAGTCTCAAAACCAGAAATGCAGGACAGGCCATGGAGAAATGGGAGCCTTGCTACACTGATGGGCGGGATGTAAATTGCCAACAGCCACTCTGGAGAAGTGTACGGTGTGTCCTGAAACATCTAAAAAACACAGCTTAGAGAGCATAGGGCACTTCCACTCATGGGGGTATAAATTGGGAAAATGAAAAATCAGCAAGACACAAGCACCCCAAAGTTTAGGGCTGCTCTGTTGACAAGGACCTCCACTTCATTCCACCTTCAATATCCCAGGAAAGAGAAAAATGGATAAAGAAGTTGTGGTCCTTATGTACAATGGAATATCACTCAGCCATGAAATCAATGTCATAAGGCTAGTAGCAGCATGATGAGTGGATTTAGGTACGACGATTCTAAGTGAAATAAGTCACACAGAAAAGGACACTTCTCATAAGGTATCACTTATAGAGGGAATGTCAAAACCGTTACACTTGAACTGAATTACAAAACAGAACAGAGTCACACATGCAGAAAACACACTATGGCTGCTTAACGGGAAAGGTGAGGTGGGGAGATACATAAAACAAGGGTTTCAAATTAGCTCAGATACCGTTCCATAAACCCAATATGTAATAGAGAAGACCTACTCCTTGCTCAGAGAACTGGACTCAACACGCCCTATTCACCACACAAGAATATATCTGATTAGTAATAATCTTAAAACCTATGTATTGATATCTCTCTCTTAGTGTGTCAAGTGGGTGTAAAGCGGCATAAACACAGCAGTGAAAAGCAGCTAAACCCCATTATAAAAATAAATTACTTTTACAAACCCATGAAACAAAGACAGTGAAAGAGAGAGAAATTCTTACACAATGCGTTCAGGGGCTGTGATGCAACCTGGATTGACCATATCTAGACCCACAGCTGGATGAGACATAAGGGTGGACACTCTTGGGGCTGAGAGGTTTGGTGAGGTTGGGTGAGCAAATGCAGGCCCTTTAAAGTAATACTGCGTGGTACCCATCTCATGGGTCCCAAATCTCCAGGTTCAAGGGCATATTCCTACATCGAAATCATGCATGAGAAAACAAAAAGATGGTACACCATGTGATGGGGAAAGGTTTCTAACCAAGCAACCTGGAAAGGCAAATCAGCGCTACAAAGAAGACTCGCTACCCATCGGTCAAAAGGGCCATGCTGAAAAAAGTCTCAAAACCAGAAATGCAGGACAGGCCATGGAGAAATGGGAGCCTTGCTACACTGATGGGCGGGATGTAAATTGCCAACAGCCACTCTGGAGAAGTGTACGGTGTGTCCTGAAACATCTAAAAAACACAGCTTAGAGAGCATAGGGCACTTCCACTCATGTGGGTATAAATTGGGAAAATGAAAAATCAGCAAGACACAAGCACCCCAAAGTTTAGGGCTGCTCTGTTGACAAGGACCTCCACTTCATTCCACCTTCAATATCCCAAGAAAGAGAAAAATGGATAAAGAAGTTGTGGTCCTTATGTACAATGGAATATCACTCAGCCATGAAATCAATGTCATAAGGCTAGTAGCAGCATGATGAGTGGATTTAGGTACGATGATTCTAAGTGAAATAAGTCACACAGAAAAGGACACTTCTCATAAGGTATCACTTATACAGGGAATGTAAAAACCGTTACACTTGAACTGAATTACAAAACAGAACAGAGTCACACATGCAGAAAACACACTATGGCTGCTTAACGGGAAAGGTGAGGTGGGGTGATACATAAAACAAGGGTTTCAAATTAGCTCAGATACCGTTCCATAAACCCAATATGTAATAGACAAGACCTACTCCTTGCTCAGAGAACTGGACTCAACACGCCCTATTCACCGCACAAGAATATATCTGACTAGTAATAATCTTAAAACCTATGTATTGATATCTCCCTCTTAGTGTGTCAAGTGGGTGTAAAGCGGCATAAACACAGCAGTGAAAAGCAGCTAAACCCCATTGTAAAAATAAATTACTTTTACAAACCCATGAAACAAAGACAGTGAAAGAGAGAGAAATTCTTACACAATGCGTTCAGGGGCTGTGATGCAACCTGGATTGACCATATCTAGACCCACAGCTGGATGAGACATAAGGGTGGACACTCTTGGGGCTGAGAGGTTTGGTGAGGTTGGGTGAGCAAATGCAGGCCCTTTAAAGTAATACTGCGTGGTACCCATCGCATGGGTCCCAAATCTCCAGGTTCAAGGGCATATTCCTACATCGAAATCATGCATGAGAAAACAAAAAGATGGTACACCATGTGATGGGGAAAGGTTTCTAACCAAGCAACCTGGAAAGGCAAATCAGCGCTACAAAGAAGACTCGCTACCCATCGGTCAAAAGGGCCATGCTGAAAAAAGTCTCAAAACCAGAAATGCAGGACAGGCCATGGAGAAATGGGAGCCTTGCTACACTGATGGGCGGGATGTAAATTGCCAACAGCCACTCTGGAGAAGTGTACGGTGTGTCCTGAAACATCTAAAAAACACAGCTTAGAGAGCATAGGGCACTTCCACTCATGGGGGTATAAATTGGGAAAATGAAAAATCAGCAAGACACAAGCACCCCAAAGTTTAGGGCTGCTCTGTTGACAAGGACCTCCACTTCATTCCACCTTCAATATCCCAGGAAAGAGAAAAATGGATAAAGAAGTTGTGGTCCTTATGTACAATGGAATATCACTCAGCCATGAAATCAATGTCATAAGGCTAGTAGCAGCATGATGAGTGGATTTAGGTACGACGATTCTAAGTGAAATAAGTCACACAGAAAAGGACACTTCTCATAAGGTATCACTTATAGAGGGAATGTCAAAACCGTTACACTTGAACTGAATTACAAAACAGAACAGAGTCACACATGCAGAAAACACACTATGGCTGCTTAACGGGAAAGGTGAGGTGGGGTGATACATAAAACAAGGGTTTCAAATTAGCTCAGATACCGTTCCATAAACCCAATATGTAATAGACAAGACCTACTCCTTGCTCAGAGAACTGGACTCAACACGCCCTATTCACCGCACAAGAATATATCTGACTAGTAATAATCTTAAAACCTATGTATTGATATCTCCCTCTTAGTGTGTCAAGTGGGTGTAAAGCGGCATAAACACAGCAGTGAAAAGCAGCTAAACCCCATTATAAAAATAAATTACTTCGAAAAACCCATGAAACAAAGACAGTGAAAGAGAGAGAAATTCTTACACAATGCGTTCAGGGGCTGTGATGCAACATGGATTGACCATATCTAGACCCACAGCTGGATGAGACATAAGGGTGGACACTCTTGGGGCTGAGAGGTTTGGTGAGGTTGGGTGAGCAAATGCAGACCCTTTAAAGTAATACTGCGTGGTACCCATCGCATGGGTCCCAAATCTCCAGGTTCAAGAGCATCTTCCTACATCGAAAACATGCATGAGAAAACAAAAAGATGGTACACCATGTGATGGGGAAAGGTTTCTAAAACGCACTTCATTTCTCTTCTCCTTGTGCCCGGGGTCGCCATTCCAGCCGCTTTCCTAGCAATCTCCCTACTTGGAGCATCAGCACCTTTAACCTCCTGTTCCGTACAGGTTGCAATTTGTCCTGAGGATGAACGGGAAGATGGGGAACCAGTGAGAGACTAGCTCTTGGTGTTGGGACAGGCACAGGTCACTCTATTTTCCCATCAGGAAGAAGAATTAACCACAGGCTCATCCTCCCCCCCGGAACCAGAACAGGGCCTGAAGCCATCCAGTGCTTTTGCGGCCAGCTCCCAAAAAAGCGAGTTGTAAAATGGAGCTTCAGGGCACTGCAATTCACAAACCTGCAGAGTTATAAATGATAACTCTCGTCCACAAATATATTGAGGGAAGGCAAAGAAGAGGATTTGAAATCAAGGCAGAATTGCAGGAAACAGATTTCAGGAGGTAGATTCGAATCGCCTTTAAAGCACATGAAAAGCGGCAAAACTTTGACAATGATGCCCTTGGCCAAAAAGGGTGTATGCGTTTTTTCCTGAATATATTCAGGAAAAAACGCATACGCCCTTTTTGGCCAACCAAGCAACCTGGAAAGGCAAATCAGCGCTACAAAGAAGACTCGCTACCCATCGGTCAAAAGGGCCATGCTGAAAAAAGTCTCAAAACCAGAAATGCAGGACAGGCCATGGAGAAATGGGAGCCTTGCTACACTGATGGGCGGGATGTAAATTGCCAACAGCCACTCTGGAGAAGTGTACGGTGTGTCCTGAAACATCTAAAAAACACAGCTTAGAGAGCATAGGGCACTTCCACTCATGGGGGTATAAATTGGGAAAATGAAAAATCAGCAAGACACAAGCACCCCAAAGTTTAGGGCTGCTCTGTTGACAAGGACCTCCACTTCATTCCACCTTCAATATCCCAGGAAAGAGAAAAATGGATAAAGAAGTTGTGGTCCTTATGTACAATGGAATATCACTCAGCCATGAAATCAATGTCATAAGGCTAGTAGCAGCATGATGAGTGGATTTAGGTACGATGATTCTAAGTGAAATAAGTCACACAGAAAAGGACACTTCTCATAAGGTATCACTTATAGAGGGAATGTCAAAACCGTTACACTTGAACTGAATTACAAAACAGAACAGAGTCACACATGCAGAAAACACACTATGACTGCTTAACGGGAAAGGTGAGGTGGGGTGATACATAAAACAAGGGTTTCAAATTAGCTCAGATACCGTTCCATAAACCCAATATGTAATAGACAAGACCTACTCCTTGCTCAGAGAACTGGTCTCAACACGCCCTATTCACCGCACAAGAATATATCTGACTAGTAATAATCTTAAAACCTATGTATTGATATCTCTCTGTTAGTGTGTCAAGTGGGTGTAAAGCGGCATAAACACAGCAGTGAAAAGCAGCTAAACCCCATTATAAAAATAAATTACTTTTACAAACCCATGAAACAAAGACAGTGAAAGAGAGAGAAATTCTTACACAATGCATTCAGGGGCTGTGATGCAACCTGGATTGACCATATCTAGACCCACAGCTGGATGAGACATAAGGGTGGACACTCTTGGGGCTGAGAGGTTTGGTGAGGTTGGGTGAGCAAATGCAGGCCCTTTAAAGTAATACTGCGTGGTACCCATCGCATGGGTCCCAAATCTCCAGGTTCAAGGGCATCTTCCTTCATCGAAAACATGCATGAGAAAACAAAAAGATGGTACACCATGTGATGGGGAAAGGTTTCTAAAACGCACTTCATTTCTCTTCTCCTTGTGCCCGGGGTCGCCATTCCAGCCCCTTTCCTAGCAATCTCCCTACTTGGAGCATCAGCACCTTTAACCTCCTGTTCCGTACAGGTTGCAATTTGTCCTGAGGATGAACGGGAAGACGGGGAACCAGTGAGAGACTAGCTCTTGTTGTTGGGACAGGCACAGGTCACTCTATTTTCCCATCAGGAAGAAGAATTAACCACAGGCTCATCCTCCCCCCCGGAACCAGAACAGGGCCTGAAGCCATCCAGTGCTTTTGCGGCCAGCTCCCAAAAAAGCGAGTTGTAAAATGGAGCTTCAGGGCACTGCAATTCACAAACCTGCAGAGTTATAAATGATAACTCTCGTCCACAAATATATTGAGGGAAGGCAAAGAAGAGGATTTGAAATCAAGGCAGAATTGCAGGAAACAGATTTCAGGAGGTAGATTCGAATCGCCTTTAAAGCACATGAAAAGCGGCAAAACGTTGACAATGATGCCCTTGGCCAAAAAGGGCGTATGCGTTTTTTCCTGAATATATTCAGGAAAAAACGCATACGCCCTTTTTGGCCAACCAAGCAACCTGGAAAGGCAAATCAGCGCTACAAAGAAGACTCGCTACCCATCGGTCAAAAGGGCCATGCTGAAAAAAGTCTCAAAACCAGAAATGCAGGACAGGCCATGGAGAAATGGGAGCCTTGCTACACTGATGGGCGGGATGTAAATTGCCAACAGCCACTCTGGAGAAGTGTACGGTGTGTCCTGAAACATCTAAAAAACACAGCTTAGAGAGCATAGGGCACTTCCACTCATGGGGGTATATATTGGGAAAATGAAAAATCAGCAAGACACAAGCACCCCAAAGTTTAGGGCTGCTCTGTTGACAAGGACCTCCACTTCATTCCACCTTCAATATCCCAGGAAAGAGAAAAATGGATAAAGAAGTTGTGGTCCTTATGTACAATGCAATATCATTCAGCCATGAAATCAATGTCATAAGGCTAGTAGCAGCATGATGAGTGGATTTAGGTACGATGATTCTAAGTGAAATAAGTCACACAGAAAAGGACACTTCTCATAAGGTATCACTTATACAGGGAATGTAAAAACCGTTACACTTGAACTGAATTACAAAACAGAACAGAGTCACACATGCAGAAAACACACTATGGCTGCTTAACGGGAAAGGTGAGGTGGGGTGATACATAAAACAAGGGTTTCAAATTAGCTCAGATACCGTTCCATAAACCCAATATGTAATAGACAAGACCTACTCCTTGCTCAGAGAACTGGACTCAACACGCCCTATTCACCGCACAAGAATATATCTGACTAGTAATAATCTTAAAACCTATGTATTGATATCTCCCTCTTAGTGTGTCAAGTGGGTGTAAAGCGGCATAAACACAGCAGTGAAAAGCAGCTAAACCCCATTATAAAAATAAATTACTTTTACAAACCCATGAAACAAAGACAGTGAAAGAGAGAGAAATTCTTACACAATGCGTTCAGGGGCTGTGATGCAACCTGGATTGACCATATCTAGACCCACAGCTGGATGAGACATAAGGGTGGACACTCTTGGGGCTGAGAGGTTTGGTGAGGTTGGGTGAGCAAATGCAGGCCCTTGAAAGTAATACTGCGTGGTACCCATCACATGGGTCCCAAATCTCCAGGTTCAAGGGCATATTCCTACATCGAAATCATGCATGAGAAAACAAAAAGATGGTACACCATGTGATGGGGAAAGGTTTCTAAAACGCACCTCATTTCTCTTCTCCTTGTGCCCGGGGTCGCCATTCCAGCCGCTTTCCTAGCAATCTCCCTACTTGGAGCATCAGCACCTTTAACCTCCTGTTCCGTACAGGTTGCAATTTGTCCTGAGGATGAACGGGAAGACGGGGAACCAGTGAGAGACTAGCTCTTGTTGCTGGGACAGGCACAGGTCACTCTATTTTCCCATCAGGAAGAAGAATTAACCACAGGCTCCTCCTCCCCCTGGAACCAGAACAGGGCCTGAAGCCATCCAGTGCTTTTGCGGCCAGCTCCCAAAAAAGCGAGTTGTAAAATGGAGCTTCAGGGCACTGCAATTCACAAACCTGCAGAGTTATAAATGATAACTCTCGTCCGCAAATATATTGAGGGAAGGCAAAGAAGAGGATTTGAAATCAAGGCAGAATTGCAGGAAACAGATTTCAGGAGGTAGATTCGAATCGCCTTTAAAGCACATGAAAAGCGGCAAAACGTTGACAATGATGCCCTTGGCCAAAAAGGGCGTATGCGTTTTTTCCTGAATATATTCAGGAAAAAACGCATACGCCCTTTTTGGCCAACCAAGCAACCTGGAAAGGCAAATCAGCGCTACAAAGAAGACTCGCTACCCATCGGTCAAAAGGGCCATGCTGAAAAAAGTCTCAAAACCAGAAATGCAGGACAGGCCATGGAGAAATGGGAGCCTTGCTACACTGATGGGCGGGATGTAAATTGCCAACAGCCACTCTGGAGAAGTGTACGGTGTGTCCTGAAACATCTAAAAAACACAGCTTAGAGAGCATAGGGCACTTCCACTCATGGGGGTATAAATTGGGAAAATGAAAAATCAGCAAGACACAAGCACCCCAAAGTTTAGGGCTGCTCTGTTGACAAGGACCTCCACTTCATTCCACCTTCAATATCCCAGGAAAGAGAAAAATGGATAAAGAAGTTGTGGTCCTTATGTACAATGGAATATCACTCAGCCATGAAATCAATGTCATAAGGCTAGTAGCAGCATGATGAGTGGATTTAGGTACGATGATTCTAAGTGAAATAAGTCACACAGAAAAGGACACTTCTCATAAGGTATCACTTATACAGGGAATGTAAAAACCGTTACACTTGAACTGAATTACAAAACAGAACAGAGTCACACATGCAGAAAACACACTATGGCTGCTTAACGGGAAAGGTGAGGTGGGGTGATACATAAAACAAGGGTTTCAAATTAGCTCAGATACCGTTCCATAAACCCAATATGTAATAGACAAGACCTACTCCTTGCTCAGAGAACTGGACTCAACACGCCCTATTCACCGCACAAGAATATATCTGACTAGTAATAATCTTAAAACCTATGTATTGATATCTCCCTCTTAGTGTGTCAAGTGGGTGTAAAGCGGCATAAACACAGCAGTGAAAAGCAGCTAAACCCCATTATAAAAATAAATTACTTTTACAAACCCATGAAACAAAGACAGTGAAAGAGAGAGAAATTCTTACACAATGCGTTCAGGGGCTGTGATGCAACATGGATTGACCATATCTAGACCCACAGCTGGATGAGACATAAGGGTGGACACTCTTGGGGCTGAGAGGTTTGGTGAGGTTGGGTGAGCAAATGCAGACCCTTTAAAGTAATACTGCGTGGTACCCATCGCATGGGTCCCAAATCTCCAGGTTCAAGGGCATCTTCCTACATCGAAAACATGCATGAGAAAACAAAAAGATGGTACACCATGTGATGGGGAAAGGTTTCTAAAACGCACTTCATTTCTCTTCTCCTTGTGCCCGGGGTCGCCATTCCAGCCGCTTTCCTAGCAATCTCCCTACTTGGAGCATCAGCACCTTTAACCTCCTGTTCCGTACAGGTTGCAATTTGTCCTGAGGATGAACGGGAAGACGGGGAACCAGTGAGAGACTAGCTCTTGGTGTTGGGACAGGCACAGGTCACTCTATTTTCCCATCAGGAAGAAGAATTAACCACAGGCTCATCCTCCCCCCCGGAACCAGAACAGGGCCTGAAGCCATCCAGTGCTTTTGCGGCCAGCTCCCAAAAAAGCGAGTTGTAAAATGGAGCTTCAGGGCACTGCAATTCACAAACCTGCAGAGTTATAAATGATAACTCTCGTCCACAAATATATTGAGGGAAGGCAAAGAAGAGGATTTGAAATCAAGGCAGAATTGCAGGAAACAGATTTCAGGAGGTAGATTCGAATCGCCTTTAAAGCACATGAAAAGCGGTAAAACGTTGACAATGATGCCCTTGGCCAAAAAGGGCGTATGCGTTTTTTCCTGAATATATTCAGGAAAAAACGCATACGCCCTTTTTGGCCAACCAAGCAACCTGGAAAGGCAAATCAGCGCTACAAAGAAGACTCGCTACCCATCGGTCAAAAGGGCCATGCTGAAAAAAGTCTCAAAACCAGAAATGCAGGACAGGCCATGGAGAAATGGGAGCCTTGCTACACTGATGGGCGGGATGTAAATTGCCAACAGCCACTCTGGAGAAGTGTACGGTGTGTCCTGAAACATCTAAAAAACACAGCTTAGAGAGCATAGGGCACTTCCACTCATGGGGGTATAAATTGGGAAAATGAAAAATCAGCAAGACACAAGCACCCCAAAGTTTAGGGCTGCTCTGTTGACAAGGACCTCCACTTCATTCCACCTTCAATATCCCAGGAAAGAGAAAAATGGATAAAGAAGTTGTGGTCCTTATGTACAATGGAATATCACTCAGCCATGAAATCAATGTCATAAGGCTAGTAGCAGCATGATGAGTGGATTTAGGTACGATGATTCTAAGTGAAATAAGTCACACAGAAAAGGACACTTCTCATAAGGTATCACTTATACAGGGAATGTAAAAACCGTTACACTTGAACTGAATTACAAAACAGAACAGAGTCACACATGCAGAAAACACACTATGGCTGCTTAACGGGAAAGGTGAGGTGGGGTGATACATAAAACAAGGGTTTCAAATTAGCTCAGATACCGTTCCATAAACCCAATATGTAATAGACAAGACCTACTCCTTGCTCAGAGAACTGGACTCAACACGCCCTATTCACCGCACAAGAATATATCTGACTAGTAATAATCTTAAAACCTATGTATTGATATCTCCCTCTTAGTGTGTCAAGTGGGTGTAAAGCGGCATAAACACAGCAGTGAAAAGCAGCTAAACCCCATTATAAAAATAAATTACTTTTACAAACCCATGAAACAAAGACAGTGAAAGAGAGAGAAATTCTTACACAATGCGTTCAGGGGCTGTGATGCAACATGGATTGACCATATCTAGACCCACAGCTGGATGAGACATAAGGGTGGACACTCTTGGGGCTGAGAGGTTTGGTGAGGTTGGGTGAGCAAATGCAGACCCTTTAAAGTAATACTGCGTGGTACCCATCGCATGGGTCCCAAATCTCCAGGTTCAAGGGCATCTTCCTACATCGAAAACATGCATGAGAAAACAAAAAGATGGTACACCATGTGATGGGGAAAGGTTTCTAAAACGCACTTCATTTCTCTTCTCCTTGTGCCCGGGGTTGCCATTCCAGCCGCTTTCCTAGCAATCTCCCTACTTGGAGCATCAGCACCTTTAACCTCCTGTTCCGTACAGGTTGCAATTTGTCCTGAGGATGAACGGGAAGACGGGGAACCAGTGAGAGACTAGCTCTTGGTGTTGGGACAGGCACAGGTCACTCTATTTTCCCATCAGGAAGAAGAATTAACCACAGGCTCATCCTCCCCCCCGGAACCAGAACAGGGCCTGAAGCCATCCAGTGCTTTTGCGGCCAGCTCCCAAAAAAGCGAGTTGTAAAATGGAGCTTCAGGGCACTGCAATTCACAAACCTGCAGAGATATAAATGATAACTCTCGTCCACAAATATATTGAGGGAAGGCACAGAAGAGGAATTGAAATCAAGGCAGAATTGCAGGAAACAGATTTCAGGAGGTAGATTCGAATCGCCTTTAAAGCACATGAAAAGCGGCAAAACGTTGACAATGATGCCCTTGGCCAAAAAGGGCGTATGCGTTTTTTCCTGAATATATTCAGGAAAAAACGCATACGCCCTTTTTGGCCAACCAAGCAACCTGGAAAGGCAAATCAGCGCTACAAAGAAGACTCGCTACCCATCGGTCAAAAGGGCCATGCTGAAAAAAGTCTCAAAACCAGAAATGCAGGACAGGCCATGGAGAAATGGGAGCCTTGCTACACTGATGGGCGGGATGTAAATTGCCAACAGCCACTCTGGAGAAGTGTACGGTGTGTCCTGAAACATCTAAAAAACACAGCTTAGAGAGCATAGGGCACTTCCACTCATGGGGGTATAAATTGGGAAAATGAAAAATCAGCAAGACACAAGCACCCCAAAGTTTAGGGCTGCTCTGTTGACAAGGACCTCCACTTCATTCCACCTTCAATATCCCAGGAAAGAGAAAAATGGATAAAGAAGTTGTGGTCCTTATGTACAATGCAATATCACTCAGCCATGAAATCAATGTCATAAGGCTAGTAGCAGCATGATGAGTGGATTTAGGTACGACGATTCTAAGTGAAATAAGTCACACAGAAAAGGACACTTCTCATAAGGTATCACTTATAGAGGGAATGTAAAAACCGTTACACTTGAACTGAATTACAAAACAGAACAGAGTCACACATGCAGAAAACACACTATGGCTGCTTAACGGGAAAGGTGAGGTGGGGTGATACATAAAACAAGGGTTTCAAATTAGCTCAGATACCGTACCATAAACCCAATATGTAATAGACAAGACCTACTCCTTGCTCAGAGAACTGGTCTCAACACGCCCTATTCGCCGCAAAAGAATATATCTGACTACTAATAATCTTAAAACCTATGTATTGATATCTCTCTGTTAGTGTGTCAAGTGGGTGTAAAGCGGCAAAAACACAGCAGTGAAAATCAGCTAAACCCCATTATAAAAATAAATTACTTTTACAAACCCATGAAACAAAGACAGTGAAAGAGAGAGAAATTCTAACACAATGCGTTCAGGGGCTGTGATGCAACCTGGATTGACCATATCTAGACCCACAGCTGGATGAGACATAAGGGTGGACACTCTTGGGGCTGAGAGGTTTGGTGAGGTTGGGTGAGCAAATGCAGGCCCTTTAAAGTAATACTGCGTGGTACCCATCGCATGGGTTCCCAATCTCCAGGTTCAAGGGCATATTCCTACATCGAAATCATGCATGAGAAAACAAAAAGATGGTACACCATGTGATGGGGAAAGGTTTCTAACCAAGCAACCTGGAAAGGCAAATCAGCGCTACAAAGAAGACTCGCTACCCATCGGTCAAAAGGGCCATGCTGAAAAAAGTCTCAAAACCAGAAATGCAGGACAGGCCATGGAGAAATGGGAGCCTTGCTACACTGATGGGCGGGATGTAAATTGCCAACAGCCACTCTGGAGAAGTGTACGGTGTGTCCTGAAACATCTAAAAAACACAGCTTAGAGAGCATAGGGCACTTCCACTCATGGGGGTATAAATTGGGAAAATGAAAAATCAGCAAGACACAAGCACCCCAAAGTTTAGGGCTGCTCTGTTGACAAGGACCTCCACTTCATTCCACCTTCAATATCCCAGGAAAGAGAAAAATGGATAAAGAAGTTGTGGTCCTTATGTACAATGGAATATCACTCAGCCATGAAATCAATGTCATAAGGCTAGTAGCAGCATGTTGAGTGGATTTAGGTACGATGATTCTAAGTGAAATAAGTCACACAGAAAAGGACACTTCTCATAAGGTATCACTTATACAGGGAATGTAAAAACCGTTACACTTGAACTGAATTACAAAACAGAACAGAGTCACACATGCAGAAAACACACTATGGCTGCTTAACGGGAAAGGTGAGGTGGGGTGATACATAAAACAAGGGTTTCAAATTAGCTCAGATACCGTTCCATAAACCCAATATGTAATAGACAAGACCTACTCCTTGCTCAGAGAACTGGACTCAACACGCCCTATTCACCGCACAAGAATATATCTGACTAGTAATAATCTTAAAACCTATGTATTGATATCTCCCTCTTAGTGTGTCAAGTGGGTGTAAAGCGGCATAAACACAGCAGTGAAAAGCAGCTAAACCCCATTATAAAAATAAATTACTTCGAAAAACCCATGAAACAAAGACAGTGAAAGAGAGAGAAATTCTTACACAATGCGTTCAGGGGCTGTGATGCAACCTGGATTGACCATATCTAGACCCACAGCTGGATGAGACATAAGGGTGGACACTCTTGGGGCTGAGAGGTTTGGTGAGGTTGGGTGAGCAAATGCAGGCCCTTTAAAGTAATACTGCGTGGTACCCATCGCATGGGTCCCAACTCTCCAGGTTCAAGGGCATATTCCTACATCGAAATCATGCATGAGAAAACAAAAAGATGGTACACCATGTGATGGGGAAAGGTTTGTAAAACGCACCTCATTTCTCTTCGCCTTGTGCCCGGGGTCGCCATTCCAGCCGCTTTCCTAGCAATCTCCCTACTTGGAGCATCAGCACCTTTAACCTCCTGTTCCGTACAGGTTGCAATTTGTCCTGAGGATGAACGGGAAGACGGGGAACCAGTGAGAGACTAGCTCTTGTTGTTGGGACAGGCACAGGTCACTCTATTTTCCCATCAGGAAGAAGAATTAACCACAGGCTCCTCCTCCCCCCCGGAACCAGAACAGGGCCTGAAGCCATCCAGTGCTTTTGCGGCCAGCTCCCAAAAAAGCGAGTTGTAAAATGGAGGTTCAGGGCACTGCAATTCACAAACCTGCAGAGTTATAAATGATAACTCTCGTCCGCAAATATATTGAGGGAAGGCAAAGAAGAGGATTTGAAATCAAGGCAGAATTGCAGGAAACAGATTTCAGGAGGTAGATTCGAATCGCCTTTAAAGCACATGAAAAGCGGCAAAACGTTGACAATGATGCCCTTGGCCAAAAAGGGCGTATGCGTTTTTTCCTGAATATATTCAGGAAAAAACGCATACGCCCTTTTTGGCCAACCAAGCAACCTGGAAAGGCAAATCAGCGCTACAAAGAAGACTCGCTACCCATCGGTCAAAAGGGCCATGCTGAAAAAAGTCTCAAAACCAGAAATGCAGGACAGGCCATGGAGAAATGGGAGCCTTGCTACACTGATGGGCGGGATGTAAATTGCCAACAGCCACTCTGGAGAAGTGTACGGTGTGTCCTGAAACATCTAAAAAACACAGCTTAGAGAGCATAGGGCACTTCCACTCATGGGGGTATAAATTGGGAAAATGAAAAATCAGCAAGACACAAGCACCCCAAAGTTTAGGGCTGCTCTGTTGACAAGGACCTCCACTTCATTCCACCTTCAATATCCCAGGAAAGAGAAAAATGGATAAAGAAGTTGTGGTCCTTATGTACAATGCAATATCACTCAGCCATGAAATCAATGTCATAAGGCTAGTAGCAGCATGATGAGTGGATTTAGGTACGACGATTCTAAGTGAAATAAGTCACACAGAAAAGGACACTTCTCATAAGGTATCACTTATACAGGGAATGTAAAAACCGTTACACTTGAACTGAATTACAAAACAGAACAGAGTCACACATGCAGAAAACACACTATGGCTGCTTAACGGGAAAGGTGAGGTGGGGTGATACATAAAACAAGGGTTTCAAATTAGCTCAGATACCGTTCCATAAACCCAATATGTAATAGACAAGACCTACTCCTTGCTCAGAGAACTGGTCTCAACACGCCCTATTCACCGCAAAAGAATATATCTGACTAGTAATAATCTTAAAACCTATGTATTGATATCTCTCTGTTAGTGTGTCAAGTGGGTGTAAAGCGGCAAAAACACAGCAGTGAAAAGCAGCTAAACCCCATTATAAAAATAAATTACTTCGAAAAACCCATGAAACAAAGACAGTGAAAGAGAGAGAAATTCTTACACAATGCGTTCAGGGGCTGTGATGCAACCTGGATTGACCATATCTAGACCCACAGCTGGATGAGACATAACGGTGGACACTCTTGGGGCTGAGAGGTTTGGTGAGGTTGGGTGAGCAAATGCAGGCCCTTTAAAGTAATACTGCGTGGTACCCATCGCATGGGTCCCAAATCTCCAGGTTCAAGGGCATATTCCTACATCGAAATCATGCATGAGAAAACAAAAAGATGGTACACCATGTGATGGGGAAAGGTTTCTAACCAAGCAACCTGGAAAGGCAAATCAGCGCTACAAAGAAGACTCGCTACCCATCGGTCAAAAGGGCCATGCTGAAAAAAGTCTCAAAACCAGAAATGCAGGACAGGCCATGGAGAAATGGGAGCCTTGCTACACTGATGGGCGGGATGTAAATTGCCAACAGCCACTCTGGAGAAGTGTACGGTGTGTCCTGAAACATCTAAAAAACACAGCTTAGAGAGCATAGGGCACTTCCACTCATGGGGGTATAAATTGGGAAAATGAAAAATCAGCAAGACACAAGCACCCCAAAGTTTAGGGCTGCTCTGTTGACAAGGACCTCCACTTCATTCCACCTTCAATATCCCAGGAAAGAGAAAAATGGATAAAGAAGTTGTGGTCCTTATGTACAATGGAATATCACTCAGCCATGAAATCAATGTCATAAGGCTAGTAGCAGCATGATGAGTGGATTTAGGTACGACGATTCTAAGTGAAATAAGTCACACAGAAAAGGACACTTCTCATAAGGTATCACTTATACAGGGAATGTAAAAACCGTTACACTTGAACTGAATTACAAAACAGAACAGAGTCACACATGCAGAAAACACACTATGGCTGCTTAACGGGAAAGGTGAGGTGGGGTGATACATAAAACAAGGGTTTCAAATTAGCTCAGATACCGTTCCATAAACCCAATATGTAATAGACAAGACCTACTCCTTGCTCAGAGAACTGGACTCAACACGCCCTATTCACCGCACAAGAATATATCTGACTAGTAATAATCTTAAAACCTATGTATTGATATCTCCCTCTTAGTGTGTCAAGTGGGTGTAAAGCGGCATAAACACAGCAGTGAAAAGCAGCTAAACCCCATTATAAAAATAAATTACTTCGAAAAACCCATGAAACAAAGACAGTGAAAGAGAGAGAAATTCTTACACAATGCGTTCAGGGGCTGTCATGCAACATGGATTGACCATATCTAGACCCACAGATGGATGAGACATAAGGGTGGACACTCTTGGGGCTGAGAGGTTTGGTGAGGTTGGGTGAGCAAATGCAGACCCTTTAAAGTAATACTGCGTGGTACCCATCGCATGGGTCCCAAATCTCCAGTTTCAAGGGCATCTTCCTACATCGAAAACATGCATGAGAAAACAAAAAGATGGTACACCATGTGATGGGGAAAGGTTTCTAAAACGTACTTCATTTCTCTTCTCCTTGTGCCCGGGGTCGCCATTCCAGCCGCTTTCCTAGCAATCTCCCTACTTGGAGCATCAGCACCTTTAACCTCCTGTTCCGTACAGGTTGCAATTTGTCCTGAGGATGAACGGGAAGATGGGGAACCAGTGAGAGACTAGCTCTTGGTGTTGGGACAGGCACAGGTCACTCTATTTTCCCATCAGGAAGAAGAATTAACCACAGGCTCATCCTCCCCCCCGGAACCAGAACAGGGCCTGAAGCCATCCAGTGCTTTTGCGGCCAGCTCCCAAAAAAGCGAGTTGTAAAATGGAGCTTCAGGGCACTGCAATTCACAAACCTGCAGAGTTATAAATGATAACTCTCGTCCACAAATATATTGAGGGAAGGCAAAGAAGAGGATTTGAAATCAAAGCAGAATTGCAGGAAACAGATTTCAGGAGGTAGATTCGAATCGCCTTTAAAGCACATGAAAAGCGGGAAATCGTTGACAATGATGCCCTTGGCCAAAAAGGGCGTATGCGTTTTTTCCTGAATATATTCAGGAAAAAACGCATACGCCCTTTTTGGCCAACCAAGCAACCTGGAAAGGCAAATCAGCGCTACAAAGAAGACTCGCTACCCATCGGTCAAAAGGGCCATGCTGAAAAAAGTCTCAAAACCAGAAATGCAGGACAGGCCATGGAGAAATGGGAGCCTTGCTACACTGATGGGCGGGATGTAAATTGCCAACAGCCACTCTGGAGAAGTGTACGGTGTGTCCTGAAACATCTAAAAAACACAGCTTAGAGAGCATAGGGCACTTCCACTCATGGGGGTATAAATTGGGAAAATGAAAAATCAGCAAGACACAAGCACCCCAAAGTTTAGGGCTGCTCTGTTGACAAGGACCTCCACTTCATTCCACCTTCAATATCCCAGGAAAGAGAAAAATGGATAAAGAAGTTGTGGTCCTTATGTACAATGGAATATCACTCAGCCATGAAATCAATGTCATAAGGCTAGTAGCAGCATGATGAGTGGATTTAGGTACGACGATTCTAAGTGAAATAAGTCACACAGAAAAGGACACTTCTCATAAGGTATCACTTATAGAGGGAATGTCAAAACCGTTACACTTGAACTGAATTACAAAACAGAACAGAGTCACACATGCAGAAAACACACTATGGCTGCTTAACGGGAAAGGTGAGGTGGGGAGATACATAAAACAAGGGTTTCAAATTAGCTCAGATACCGTTCCATAAACCCAATATGTAATAGACAAGACCTACTCCTTGCTCAGAGAACTGGACTCAACACGCCCTATTCACCACACAAGAATATATCTGATTAGTAATAATCTTAAAACCTATGTATTGATATCTCTCTCTTAGTGTGTCAAGTGGGTGTAAAGCGGCATAAACACAGCAGTGAAAAGCACCTAAACCCCATTATAAAAATAAATTACTTTTACAAACCCATGAAACAAAGACAGTGAAAGAGAGAGAAATTCTTACACAATGCGTTCAGGGGCTGTGATGCAACCTGGATTGACCATATCTAGACCCACAGCTGGATGAGACATAAGGGTGGACACTCTTGGGGCTGAGAGGTTTGGTGAGGTTGGGTGAGCAAATGCAGGCCCTTTAAAGTAATACTGCGTGGTACCCATCGCATGGGTCCCAAATCTCCAGGTTCAAGGGCATATTCCTACATCGAAATCATGCATGAGAAAACAAAAAGATGGTACACCATGTGATGGGGAAATGTTTCTAACCAAGCAACCTGGAAAGGCAAATCAGCGCTACAAAGAAGACTCGCTACCCATCGGTCAAAAGGGCCATGCTGAAAAAAGTCTCAAAACCAGAAATGCAGGACAGGCCATGGAGAAATGGGAGCCTTGCTACACTGATGGGCGGGATGTAAATTGCCAACAGCCACTCTGGAGAAGTGTACGGTGTGTCCTGAAACATCTAAAAAACACAGCTTAGAGAGCATAGGGCACTTCCACTCATGGGGGTATAAATTGGGAAAATGAAAAATCAGCAAGACACAAGCACCCCAAAGTTTAGGGCTGCTCTGTTGACAAAGACCTCCACTTCATTCCACCTTCAATATCCCAAGAAAGAGAAAAATGGATAAAGAAGTTGTGGTCCTTATGTACAATGGAATATCACTCAGCCATGAAATCAATGTCATAAGGCTAGTAGCAGCATGATGAGTGGATTTAGGTACGATGATTCTAAGTGAAATAAGTCACACAGAAAAGGACACTTCTCATAAGGTATCACTTATACAGGGAATGTAAAAACCGTTACACTTGAACTGAATTACAAAACAGAACAGAGTCACACATGCAGAAAACACACTATGGCTGCTTAACGGGAAAGGTGAGGTGGGGTGATACATAAAACAAGGGTTTCAAATTAGCTCAGATACCGTTCCATAAACCCAATATGTAATAGACAAGACCTACTCCTTCCTCAGAGAACTGGACTCAACACGCCCTATTCACCGCACAAGAATATATCTGACTAGTAATAATCTTAAAACCTATGTATTGATATCTCCCTCTTAGTGTGTCAAGTGGGTGTAAAGCGGCATAAACACAGCAGTGAAAAGCAGCTAAACCCCATTATAAAAATAAATTACTTTTACAAACCCATGAAACAAAGACAGTGAAAGAGAGAGAAATTCTTACACAATGCGTTCAGGGGCTGTGATGCAACCTGGATTGACCATATCTAGACCCACAGCTGGATGAGACATAAGGGTGGACACTCTTGGGGCTGAGAGGTTTGGTGAGGTTGGGTGAGCAAAAGCAGGCCCTTTAAAGTAATACTGCGTGGTACCCATCGCATGGGTCCCAAATCTCCAGGTTCAAGGGCATATTCCTACATCGAAATCATGCATGAGAAAACAAAAAGATGGTACACCATGTGATGGGGAAAGGTTTCTAACCAAGCAACCTGGAAAGGCAAATCAGCGCTACAAAGAAGACTCGCTACCCATCGGTCAAAAGGGCCATGCTGAAAAAAGTCTCAAAACCAGAAATGCAGGACAGGCCATGGAGAAATGGGAGCCTTGCTACACTGATGGGCGGGATGTAAATTGCCAACAGCCACTCTGGAGAAGTGTACGGTGTGTCCTGAAACATCTAAAAAACACAGCTTAGAGAGCATAGGGCACTTCCACTCATGGGGGTATAAATTGGGAAAATGAAAAATCAGCAAGACACAAGCACCCCAAAGTTTAGGGCTGCTCTGTTGACAAGGACCTCCACTTCATTCCACCTTCAATATCCCAGGAAAGAGAAAAATGGATAAAGAAGTTGTGGTCCTTATGGACAATGGAATATCACTCAGCCATGAAATCAATGTCATAAGGCTAGTAGCAGCATGATGAGTGGATTTAGGTACGACGATTCTAAGTGAACTAAGTCACACAGAAAAGGACACTTCTCATAAGGTATCACTTATAGAGGGAATGTAAAAACCGTTACACTTGAACTGAATTACAAAACAGAACAGAGTCACACATGCAGAAAACACACTATGACTGCTTAACGGGAAAGGTGAGGTGGGGTGATACATAAAACAAGGGTTTCAAATTAGCTCAGATACCGTTCCATAAACCCAATATGTAATAGACAAGACCTACTCCTTGCTCAGAGAACTGGTCTCAACACGCCCTATTCACCGCACAAGAATATATCTGACTAGTAATAATCTTAAAACCTATGTATTGATATCTCTCTGTTAGTGTGTCAAGTGGGTGTAAAGCGGCATAAACACAGCAGTGAAAAGCAGCTAAACCCCATTATAAAAATAAATTACTTCGAAAAACCCATGAAACAAAGACAGTGAAAGAGAGAGAAATTCTTACACAATGCGTTCAGGGGCTGTGATGCAACCTGGATTGACCATATCTAGACCCACAGCTGGATGAGACATAAGGGTGGACACTCTTGGGGCTGAGAGGTTTGGTGAGGTTGGGTGAGCAAATGCAGGCCCTTTAAAGTAATACTGCGTGGTACCCATCGCATGGGTCCCAACTCTCCAGGTTCAAGGGCATATTCCTACATCGAAATCATGCATGAGAAAACAAAAAGATGGTACACCATGTGATGGGGAAAGGTTTGTAAAACGCACCTCATTTCTCTTCTCCTTGTGCCCGGGGTCGCCATTCCAGCCGCTTTCCTAGCAATCTCCCTACTTGGAGCATCAGCACCTTTAACCTCCTGTTCCGTACAGGTTGCAATTTGTCCTGAGGATGAACGGGAAGACGGGGAACCAGTGAGAGACTAGCTCTTGTTGTTGGGACAGGCACAGGTCACTCTATTTTCCCATCAGGAAGAAGAATTAACCACAGGCTCCTCCTCCCCCCCGGAACCAGAACAGGGCCTGAAGCCATCCAGTGCTTTTGCGGCCAGCTCCCAAAAAAGCGAGTTGTAAAATGGAGGTTCAGGGCACTGCAATTCACAAACCTGCAGAGTTATAAATGATAACTCTCGTCCGCAAATATATTGAGGGAAGGCAAAGAAGAGGATTTGAAATCAAGGCAGAATTGCAGGAAACAGATTTCAGGAGGTAGATTCGAATCGCCTTTAAAGCACATGAAAAGCGGCAAAACGTTGACAATGATGCCCTTGGCCAAAAAGGGTGTATGCGTTTTTTCCTGAATATATTCAGGAAAAAACGCATACGCCCTTTTTGGCCAACCAAGCAACCTGGAAAGGCAAATCAGCGCTACAAAGAAGACTCGCTACCCATCGGTCAAAAGGGCCATGCTGAAAAAAGTCTCAAAACCAGAAATGCAGGACAGGCCATGGAGAAATGGGAGCCTTGCTACACTGATGGGCGGGATGTAAATTGCCAACAGCCACTCTGGAGAAGTGTACGGTGTGTCCTGAAACATCTAAAAAACACAGCTTAGAGAGCATAGGGCACTTCCACTCATGGGGGTATAAATTGGGAAAATGAAAAATCAGCAAGACACAAGCACCCCAAAGTTTAGGGCTGCTCTGTTGACAAGGACCTCCACTTCATTCCACCTTCAATATCCCAGGAAAGAGAAAAATGGATAAAGAAGTTGTGGTCCTTATGTACAATGCAATATCACTCAGCCATGAAATCAATGTCATAAGGCTAGTAGCAGCATGATGAGTGGATTTAGGTACGACGATTCTAAGTGAAATAAGTCACACAGAAAAGGACACTTCTCATAAGGTATCACTTATACAGGGAATGTAAAAACCGTTACACTTGAACTGAATTACAAAACAGAACAGAGTCACACATGCAGAAAACACACTATGGCTGCTTAACGGGAAAGGTGAGGTGGGGTGATACATAAAACAAGGGTTTCAAATTAGCTCAGATACCGTTCCATAAACCCAATATGTAATAGACAAGACCTACTCCTTGCTCAGAGAACTGGTCTCAACACGCCCTATTCACCGCAAAAGAATATATCTGACTAGTAATAATCTTAAAACCTATGTATTGATATCTCTCTGTTAGTGTGTCAAGTGGGTGTAAAGCGGCAAAAACACAGCAGTGAAAAGCAGCTAAACCCCATTATAAAAATAAATTACTTCGAAAAACCCATGAAACAAAGACAGTGAAAGAGAGAGAAATTCTTACACAATGCGTTCAGGGGCTGTGATGCAACCTGGATTGACCATATCTAGACCCACAGCTGGATGAGACATAACGGTGGACACTCTTGGGGCTGAGAGGTTTGGTGAGGTTGGGTGAGCAAATGCAGGCCCTTTAAAGTAATACTGCGTGGTACCCATCGCATGGGTCCCAAATCTCCAGGTTCAAGGGCATATTCCTACATCGAAATCATGCATGAGAAAACAAAAAGATGGTACACCATGTGATGGGGAAAGGTTTCTAACCAAGCAACCTGGAAAGGCAAATCAGCGCTACAAAGAAGACTCGCTACCCATCGGTCAAAAGGGCCATGCTGAAAAAAGTCTCAAAACCAGAAATGCAGGACAGGCCATGGAGAAATGGGAGCCTTGCTACACTGATGGGCGGGATGTAAATTGCCAACAGCCACTCTGGAGAAGTGTACGGTGTGTCCTGAAACATCTAAAAAACACAGCTTAGAGAGCATAGGGCACTTCCACTCATGGGGGTATAAATTGGGAAAATGAAAAATCAGCAAGACACAAGCACCCCAAAGTTTAGGGCTGCTCTGTTGACAAGGACCTCCACTTCATTCCACCTTCAATATCCCAGGAAAGAGAAAAATGGATAAAGAAGTTGTGGTCCTTATGTACAATGGAATATCACTCAGCCATGAAATCAATGTCATAAGGCTAGTAGCAGCATGATGAGTGGATTTAGGTACGACGATTCTAAGTGAAATAAGTCACACAGAAAAGGACACTTCTCATAAGGTATCACATATACAGGGAATGTAAAAACCGTTACACTTGAACTGAATTACAAAACAGAACAGAGTCACACATGCAGAAAACACACTATGGCTGCTTAACGGGAAAGGTGAGGTGGGGTGATACATAAAACAAGGGTTTCAAATTAGCTCAGATACCGTTCCATAAACCCAATATGTAATAGACAAGACCTACTCCTTGCTCAGAGAACTGGACTCAACACGCCCTATTCACCGCACAAGAATATATCTGACTAGTAATAATCTTAAAACCTATGTATTGATATCTCCCTCTTAGTGTGTCAAGTGGGTGTAAAGCGGCATAAACACAGCAGTGAAAAGCAGCTAAACCCCATTATAAAAATAAATTACTTCGAAAAACCCATGAAACAAAGACAGTGAAAGAGAGAGAAATTCTTACACAATGCGTTCAGGGGCTGTCATGCAACATGGATTGACCATATCTAGACCCACAGATGGATGAGACATAAGGGTGGACACTCTTGGGGCTGAGAGGTTTGGTGAGGTTGGGTGAGCAAATGCAGACCCTTTAAAGTAATACTGCGTGGTACCCATCGCATGGGTCCCAAATCTCCAGTTTCAAGGGCATCTTCCTACATCGAAAACATGCATGAGAAAACAAAAAGATGGTACACCATGTGATGGGGAAAGGTTTCTAAAACGTACTTCATTTCTCTTCTCCTTGTGCCCGGGGTCGCCATTCCAGCCGCTTTCCTAGCAATCTCCCTACTTGGAGCATCAGCACCTTTAACCTCCTGTTCCGTACAGGTTGCAATTTGTCCTGAGGATGAACGGGAAGATGGGGAACCAGTGAGAGACTAGCTCTTGGTGTTGGGACAGGCACAGGTCACTCTATTTTCCCATCAGGAAGAAGAATTAACCACAGGCTCATCCTCCCCCCCGGAACCAGAACAGGGCCTGAAGCCATCCAGTGCTTTTGCGGCCAGCTCCCAAAAAAGCGAGTTGTAAAATGGAGCTTCAGGGCACTGCAATTCACAAACCTGCAGAGTTATAAATGATAACTCTCGTCCACAAATATATTGAGGGAAGGCAAAGAAGAGGATTTGAAATCAAAGCAGAATTGCAGGAAACAGATTTCAGGAGGTAGATTCGAATCGCCTTTAAAGCACATGAAAAGCGGGAAAACGTTGACAATGATGCCCTTGGCCAAAAAGGGCGTATGCGTTTTTTCCTGAATATATTCAGGAAAAAACGCATACGCCCTTTTTGGCCAACCAAGCAACCTGGAAAGGCAAATCAGCGCTACAAAGAAGACTCGCTACCCATCGGTCAAAAGGGCCATGCTGAAAAAAGTCTCAAAACCAGAAATGCAGGACAGGCCATGGAGAAATGGGAGCCTTGCTACACTGATGGGCGGGATGTAAATTGCCAACAGCCACTCTGGAGAAGTGTACGGTGTGTCCTGAAACATCTAAAAAACACAGCTTAGAGAGCATAGGGCACTTCCACTCATGGGGGTATAAATTGGGAAAATGAAAAATCAGCAAGACACAAGCACCCCAAAGTTTAGGGCTGCTCTGTTGACAAGGACCTCCACTTCATTCCACCTTCAATATCCCAGGAAAGAGAAAAATGGATAAAGAAGTTGTGGTCCTTATGTACAATGGAATATCACTCAGCCATGAAATCAATGTCATAAGGCTAGTAGCAGCATGATGAGTGGATTTAGGTACGACGATTCTAAGTGAAATAAGTCACACAGAAAAGGACACTTCTCATAAGGTATCACTTATAGAGGGAATGTCAAAACCGTTACACTTGAACTGAATTACAAAACAGAACAGAGTCACACATGCAGAAAACACACTATGGCTGCTTAACGGGAAAGGTGAGGTGGGGAGATACATAAAACAAGGGTTTCAAATTAGCTCAGATACCGTTCCATAAACCCAATATGTAATAGACAAGACCTACTCCTTGCTCAGAGAACTGGACTCAACACGCCCTATTCACCACACAAGAATATATCTGATTAGTAATAATCTTAAAACCTATGTATTGATATCTCTCTCTTAGTGTGTCAAGTGGGTGTAAAGCGGCATAAACACAGCAGTGAAAAGCACCTAAACCCCATTATAAAAATAAATTACTTTTACAAACCCATGAAACAAAGACAGTGAAAGAGAGAGAAATTCTTACACAATGCGTTCAGGGGCTGTGATGCAACCTGGATTGACCATATCTAGACCCACAGCTGGATGAGACATAAGGGTGGACACTCTTGGGGCTGAGAGGTTTGGTGAGGTTGGGTGAGCAAATGCAGGCCCTTTAAAGTAATACTGCGTGGTACCCATCGCATGGGTCCCAAATCTCCAGGTTCAAGGGCATATTCCTACATCGAAATCATGCATGAGAAAACAAAAAGATGGTACACCATGTGATGGGGAAATGTTTCTAACCAAGCAACCTGGAAAGGCAAATCAGCGCTACAAAGAAGACTCGCTACCCATCGGTCAAAAGGGCCATGCTGAAAAAAGTCTCAAAACCAGAAATGCAGGACAGGCCATGGAGAAATGGGAGCCTTGCTACACTGATGGGCGGGATGTAAATTGCCAACAGCCACTCTGGAGAAGTGTACGGTGTGTCCTGAAACATCTAAAAAACACAGCTTAGAGAGCATAGGGCACTTCCACTCATGGGGGTATAAATTGGGAAAATGAAAAATCAGCAAGACACAAGCACCCCAAAGTTTAGGGCTGCTCTGTTGACAAAGACCTCCACTTCATTCCACCTTCAATATCCCAAGAAAGAGAAAAATGGATAAAGAAGTTGTGGTCCTTATGTACAATGGAATATCACTCAGCCATGAAATCAATGTCATAAGGCTAGTAGCAGCATGATGAGTGGATTTAGGTACGATGATTCTAAGTGAAATAAGTCACACAGAAAAGGACACTTCTCATAAGGTATCACTTATACAGGGAATGTAAAAACCGTTACACTTGAACTGAATTACAAAACAGAACAGAGTCACACATGCAGAAAACACACTATGGCTGCTTAACGGGAAAGGTGAGGTGGGGTGATACATAAAACAAGGGTTTCAAATTAGCTCAGATACCGTTCCATAAACCCAATATGTAATAGACAAGACCTACTCCTTGCTCAGAGAACTGGACTCAACACGCCCTATTCACCGCACAAGAATATATCTGACTAGTAATAATCTTAAAACCTATGTATTGATATCTCCCTCTTAGTGTGTCAAGTGGGTGTAAAGCGGCATAAACACAGCAGTGAAAAGCAGCTAAACCCCATTATAAAAATAAATTACTTTTACAAACCCATGAAACAAAGACAGTGAAAGAGAGAGAAATTCTTACACAATGCGTTCAGGGGCTGTGATGCAACCTGGATTGACCATATCTAGACCCACAGCTGGATGAGACATAAGGGTGGACACTCTTGGGGCTGAGAGGTTTGGTGAGGTTGGGTGAGCAAAAGCAGGCCCTTTAAAGTAATACTGCGTGGTACCCATCGCATGGGTCCCAAATCTCCAGGTTCAAGGGCATATTCCTACATCGAAATCATGCATGAGAAAACAAAAAGATGGTACACCATGTGATGGGGAAAGGTTTCTAACCAAGCAACCTGGAAAGGCAAATCAGCGCTACAAAGAAGACTCGCTACCCATCGGTCAAAAGGGCCATGCTGAAAAAAGTCTCAAAACCAGAAATGCAGGACAGGCCATGGAGAAATGGGAGCCTTGCTACACTGATGGGCGGGATGTAAATTGCCAACAGCCACTCTGGAGAAGTGTACGGTGTGTCCTGAAACATCTAAAAAACACAGCTTAGAGAGCATAGGGCACTTCCACTCATGGGGGTATAAATTGGGAAAATGAAAAATCAGCAAGACACAAGCACCCCAAAGTTTAGGGCTGCTCTGTTGACAAGGACCTCCACTTCATTCCACCTTCAATATCCCAGGAAAGAGAAAAATGGATAAAGAAGTTGTGGTCCTTATGGACAATGGAATATCACTCAGCCATGAAATCAATGTCATAAGGCTAGTAGCAGCATGATGAGTGGATTTAGGTACGACGATTCTAAGTGAACTAAGTCACACAGAAAAGGACACTTCTCATAAGGTATCACTTATAGAGGGAATGTAAAAACCGTTACACTTGAACTGAATTACAAAACAGAACAGAGTCACACATGCAGAAAACACACTATGACTGCTTAACGGGAAAGGTGAGGTGGGGTGATACATAAAACAAGGGTTTCAAATTAGCTCAGATACCGTTCCATAAACCCAATATGTAATAGACAAGACCTACTCCTTGCTCAGAGAACTGGTCTCAACACGCCCTATTCACCGCACAAGAATATATCTGACTAGTAATAATCTTAAAACCTATGTATTGATATCTCTCTGTTAGTGTGTCAAGTGGGTGTAAAGCGGCATAAACACAGCAGTGAAAAGCAGCTAAACCCCATTATAAAAATAAATTACTTTGAAAAACCCATGAAACAAAGACAGTGAAAGAGAGAGAAATTCTTACACAATGCGTTCAGGGGCTGTGATGCAACCTGGATTGACCATATCTAGACCCACAGCTGGATGAGACATAAGGGTGGACACTCTTGGGGCTGAGAGGTTTGGTGAGGTTGGGTGAGCAAATGCAGGCCCTTTAAAGTAATACTGCATGGTACCCATCGCATGGGTCCCAAATCTCCAGGTTCAAGGGCATCTTCCTACATCGAAAACATGCATGAGAAAACAAAAAGATGGTACACCATGTGATGGGGAAAGGTTTCTAAAACGCACTTCATTTCTCTTCTCCTTGTGCCCGGGGTCGCCATTCCAGCCGCTTTCCTAGCAATCTCCCTACTTGGAGCATCAGCACCTTTAACCTCCTGTTCCGTACAGGTTGCAATTTGTCCTGAGGATGAACGGGAAGACGGGGAACCAGTGAGAGACTAGCTCTTGTTGTTGGGACAGGCACAGGTCACTCTATTTTCCCATCAGGAAGAAGAATTAACCACAGGCTCATCCTCCCCCCCGGAACCAGAACAGGGCCTGAAGCCATCCAGTGCTTTTGCGGCCAGCTCCCAAAAAAGCGAGTTGTAAAATGGAGCTTCAGGGCACTGCAATTCACAAACCTGCAGAGTTATAAATGATAACTCTCGTCCACAAATATATTGAGGGAAGGCAAAGAAGAGGATTTGAAATCAAGGCAGAATTGCAGGAAACAGATTTCAGGAGGTAGATTCGAATCGCCTTTAAAGCACATGAAAAGCGGCAAAACGTTGACAATGATGCCCTTGGCCAAAAAGGGCGTATGCGTTTTTTCCTGAATATATTCAGGAAAAAACGCATACGCCCTTTTTGGCCAACCAAGCAACCTGGAAAGGCAAATCAGCGCTACAAAGAAGACTCGCTACCCATCGGTCAAAAGGGCCATGCTGAAAAAAGTCTCAAAACCAGAAATGCAGGACAGGCCATGGAGAAATGGGAGCCTTGCTACACTGATGGGCGGGATGTAAATTGCCAACAGCCACTCTGGAGAAGTGTACGGTGTGTCCTGAAACATCTAAAAAACACAGCTTAGAGAGCATAGGGCACTTCCACTCATGGGGGTATATATTGGGAAAATGAAAAATCAGCAAGACACAAGCACCCCAAAGTTTAGGGCTGCTCTGTTGACAAGGACCTCCACTTCATTCCACCTTCAATATCCCAGGAAAGAGAAAAATGGATAAAGAAGTTGTGGTCCTTATGTACAATGCAATATCATTCAGCCATGAAATCAATGTCATAAGGCTAGTAGCAGCATGATGAGTGGATTTAGGTACGATGATTCTAAGTGAAATAAGTCACACAGAAAAGGACACTTCTCATAAGGTATCACTTATACAGGGAATGTAAAAACCGTTACACTTGAACTGAATTACAAAACAGAACAGAGTCACACATGCAGAAAACACACTATGGCTGCTTAACGGGAAAGGTGAGGTGGGGTGATACATAAAACAAGGGTTTCAAATTAGCTCAGATACCGTTCCATAAACCCAATATGTAATAGACAAGACCTACTCCTTGCTCAGAGAACTGGACTCAACACGCCCTATTCACCGCACAAGAATATATCTGACTAGTAATAATCTTAAAACCTATGTATTGATATCTCCCTCTTAGTGTGTCAAGTGGGTGTAAAGCGGCATAAACACAGCAGTGAAAAGCAGCTAAACCCCATTATAAAAATAAATTACTTTTACAAACCCATGAAACAAAGACAGTGAAAGAGAGAGAAATTCTTACACAATGCGTTCAGGGGCTGTGATGCAACATGGATTGACCATATCTTGACCCACAGCTGGATGAGACATAAGGGTGGACACTCTTGGGGCTGAGAGGTTTGGTGAGGTTGGGTGAGCAAATGCAGACCCTTTAAAGTAATACTGCGTGGTACCCATCGCATGGGTCCCAAATCTCCAGGTTCAAGGGCATCTTCCTACATCGAAAACATGCATGAGAAAACAAAAAGATGGTACACCATGTGATGGGGAAAGGTTTCTAAAACGCACTTCATTTCTCTTCTCCTTGTGCCCGGGGTTGCCATTCCAGCCGCTTTCCTAGCAATCTCCCTACTTGGAGCATCAGCACCTTTAACCTCCTGTTCCGTACAGGTTGCAATTTGTCCTGAGGATGAACGGGAAGACGGGGAACCAGTGAGAGACTAGATCTTGGTGTTGGGACAGGCACAGGTCACTCTATTTTCCCATCAGGAAGAAGAATTAACCACAGGCTCATCCTCCCCCCCGGAACCAGAACAGGGCCTGAAGCCATCCAGTGCTTTTGCGGCCAGCTCCCAAAAAAGCGAGTTGTAAAATGGAGCTTCAGGGCACTGCAATTCACAAACCTGCAGAGATATGAATGATAACTCTCGTCCACAAATATATTGAGGGAAGGCACAGAAGAGGATTTGAAATCAAGGCAGAATTGCAGGAAACAGATTTCAGGAGGTAGATTCGAATCGCCTTTAAAGCACATGAAAAGCGGCAAAACGTTGACAATGATGCCCTTGGCCAAAAAGGGCGTATGCGTTTTTTCCTGAATATATTCAGGAAAAAACGCATACGCCCTTTTTGGCCAACCAAGCAACCTGGAAAGGCAAATCAGCGCTACAAAGAAGACTCGCTACCCATCGGTCAAAAGGGCCATGCTGAAAAAAGTCTCAAAACCAGAAATGCAGGACAGGACATGGAGAAATGGGAGCCTTGCTACACTGACGGGCGGGATGTAAATTGCCAACAGCCACTCTGGAGAAGTGTACGGTGTGTCCTGAAACATCTAAAAAACACAGCTTAGAGAGCATAGGGCACTTCCACTCATGGGGGTATAAATTGGGAAAATGAAAAATCAGCAAGACACAAGCACCCCAAAGTTTAGGGCTGCTCTGTTGACAAGGACCTCCACTTCATTCCACCTTCAATATCCCAGGAAAGAGAAAAATGGATAAAGAAGTTGTGGTCCTTATGTACAATGCAATATCACTCAGCCATGAAATCAATGTCATAAGGCTAGTAGCAGCATGATGAGTGGATTTAGGTACGACGATTCTAAGTGAAATAAGTCACACAGAAAAGGACACTTCTCATAAGGTATCACTTATAGAGGGAATGTAAAAACCGTTACACTTGAACTGAATTACAAAACAGAACAGAGTCACACATGCAGAAAACACACTATGGCTGCTTAACGGGAAAGGTGAGGTGGGGTGATACATAAAACAAGGGTTTCAAATTAGCTCAGATACCGTTCCATAAACCCAGTATGTAATAGACAAGACCTACTCCTTGCTCAGAGAACTGGTCTCAACACGCCCTATTCACCGCAAAAGAATATATCTGACTACTAATAATCTTAAAACCTATGTATTGATATCTCTCTGTTAGTGTGTCAAGTGGGTGTAAAGCGGCAAAAACACAGCAGTGAAAAGCAGCTAAACCCCATTATAAAAATAAATTACTTCGAAAAACCCATGAAACAAAGACAGTGAAAGAGAGAGAAATTCTTACACAATGCGTTCAGGGGCTGTGATGCAACCTGGATTGACCATATCTAGACCCACAGCTGGATGAGACATAAGGGTGGACACTCTTGGGGCTGAGAGGTTTGGTGAGGTTGGGTGAGCAAATGCAGGCCCTTTAAAGTAATACTGCGTGGTACCCATCGCATGGGTCCCAAATCTCCAGGTTCAAGGGCATATTCCTACATCGAAATCATGCATGAGAAAACAAAAAGATGGTACACCATGTGATGGGGAAAGGTTTCTAACCAAGCAACCTGGAAAGGCAAATCAGCGCTACAAAGAAGACTCGCTACCCATCGGTCAAAAGGGCCATGCTGAAAAAAGTCTCAAAACCAGAAATGCAGGACAGGCCATGGAGAAATGGGAGCCTTGCTACACTGATGGGCGGGATGTAAATTGCCAACAGCCACTCTGGAGAAGTGTACGGTGTGTCCTGAAACATCTAAAAAACACAGCTTAGAGAGCATAGGGCACTTCCACTCATGGGGGTATATATTGGGAAAATGAAAAATCAGCAAGACACAAGCACCCCAAAGTTTAGGGCTGCTCTGTTGACAAGGACCTCCACTTCATTCCACCTTCAATATCCCAGGAAAGAGAAAAATGGATAAAGAAGTTGTGGTCCTTATGTACAATGCAATATCATTCAGCCATGAAATCAATGTCATAAGGCTAGTAGCAGCATGATGAGTGGATTTAGGTACGATGATTCTAAGTGAAATAAGTCACACAGAAAAGGACACTTCTCATAAGGTATCACTTATACAGGGAATGTAAAAACCGTTACACTTGAACTGAATTACAAAACAGAACAGAGTCACACATGCAGAAAACACACTATGGCTGCTTAACGGGAAAGGTGAGGTGGGGTGATACATAAAACAAGGGTTTCAAATTAGCTCAGATACCGTTCCATAAACCCAATATGTAATAGACAAGACCTACTCCTTGCTCAGAGAACTGGACTCAACACGCCCTATTCACCGCACAAGAATATATCTGACTAGTAATAATCTTAAAACCTATGTATTGATATCTCCCTTTTAGTGTGTCAAGTGGGTGTAAAGCGGCATAAACACAGCAGTGAAAAGCAGCTAAACCCCATTATAAAAATAAATTACTTTTACAAACCCATGAAACAAAGACAGTGAAAGAGAGAGAAATTCTTACACAATGCGTTCAGGGGCTGTGATGCAACATGGATTGACCATATCTTGACCCACAGCTGGATGAGACATAAGGGTGGACACTCTTGGGGCTGAGAGGTTTGGTGAGGTTGGGTGAGCAAATGCAGACCCTTTAAAGTAATACTGCGTGGTACCCATCGCATGGGTCCCAAATCTCCAGGTTCAAGGGCATCTTCCTACATCGAAAACATGCATGAGAAAACAAAAAGATGGTACACCATGTGATGGGGAAAGGTTTCTAAAACGCACTTCATTTCTCTTCTCCTTGTGCCCGGGGTTGCCATTCCAGCCGCTTTCCTAGCAATCTCCCTACTTGGAGCATCAGCACCTTTAACCTCCTGTTCCGTACAGGTTGCAATTTGTCCTGAGGATGAACGGGAAGACGGGGAACCAGTGAGAGACTAGATCTTGGTGTTGGGACA